>NC_134488.1:102042118-102124618 GCF_040206685.1 Ascaphus truei
ATGCTGTAGGTTTTAACTTTTTTTTTTAGAAGAAGAAGAAAGCACGTGTGGGAAACGTACTTTAGTTTACAAACATGCCTCTTGAGGAGCAAGTTATTAGCTTCCTTGATTTACATTTGGCTAAGACATCTTTATCATTGCAGCATGGAATATGATGGTTAGTACATGGTGCTTACATGGTTCAAGGAGAGACCGCCTCCAAGAAGAGGTACCAGCTCCGGAGGGACCTCCAGTGGTTTGGTACTTGGCACGGGATCAGAGATGACTAGTTCTGTTGAGTTGTTGGCAGTTTGTTTCACCAGCACAAGGGCTCGTTCAGGAAGCTTGGTGGGCTGCGTACACGACTGTTGCCACGTGGGGAGCTTGGCAATTAATAATTCCTTTACCTTTAAAGAAAACACCAAAGATGCCCCCAACCTTATAAACATGGAGGTCATTTTAAGTTTGCTGTTCAGTTCTAAGTATTATTATCTTTGATACTTAATGTGCCAACATACTCTACAGCACTGTACAAGAGGGAGGACAATAACATTGTAACTTAAAGAGTACATACAAGTAAAGACAAATGGAAACAATAGGAAGGAGTTTCCAGTCTAACAAGGTGGAAAGTGAATACACAAGACTACTCGGCATGGGTTTAGATATCACCTTCAGTTGTCAGCTCTAGAATGAAAGTAAAAGGAAGAATTCAGGAGAGTGGCGTGTGTTTTTAGGGAACTTTTGTGGTCAGCAGAGTCTGATCATGCATGGTAAAGATTTCCAAAGTTGGAGTGGAGCACGGGAGAAGTCTTGGAGGTGGGAGTTAGGGGAGGTGATGAGGGGGGTGAGTTGTAGATCATGAGCTGAGCATTGATGCGTACTGGAGAGAGTACTTGAAAATTAGACCACAATTGTAGAGAGGATCGGTATTATACATAGCCTTGTAGATGACACGTGTCTTGAATTTGACTTTGTAGGGTATGGGTATCCTATCTAGGGATTTACATAAAGGGGCAGCAGAGAAAGAGCGGTGCGTGAGAGGAAAGAGCCTGGCGGCAGCATTTATAATGATCTGTAGAGGGGGGAGACCGACTGAATATGTGAAATAAACAAGAGGGAGGAGTCAAAAGTCACCTAGGCATCTGACTTGTGGCATCTAGACTGGGATAGTGAAGTATTTTACTGCAAGTGAGAAATCAGGTACGGTATGGAGTTAGGAGAGAAAATGATAAGTTCAGGTTTGACATGTTATGTTTGAGATGTAAAAGGACATCCATGAGGAGATAGCAGAAAGACAGATAATGATACGAGACAGCATAGAGGTGATAGTGAAAACCACATGGCTGCATTCATTTTCCAAAAGAAGAGATACAAATGGAGAAGAGTAGAGGTCAAGAACAGAGCCCTGGGGTACACAATTGAGTGGAGAGATGTGGCCAAATAGGTAAGAAGAAGACCAGGAGGGGGCAGTGTCATGCAGGCCAACGGGTGTTCAGAAGGAAGAGATGGTCAACTGTATCAAAAGCAGCAAAAATGTCCAATAGAATGAGTAAGAAGAACTACCCTTGTGATTTTGCCTTGATTGGATCATTGTTGCAGTTTCTGTGGAGTGGTTAGTAGAGAGTTAGAAAATAAAAAGGCTAACATTAAGTTATAAATGAGTCTTTGAAGAAGTTTGGATGCAAATGGCAGAAGGGAGATAGGGAGATAGGAAGGTAGCGAAAGGAGGAGTAAGATTAAGATAAGGTTCAGGATGGGTGTTTTATGTTTGAAGGTTGAAAGAACTGAGCATGTGCTGCGAGAAAAGGTTGAAGAGGTGAGTTAGTATAGGAATAATGGTGGTGGAGAATGAGTAGAGGAGATGTGAAGGGATATGATTGAGAGTGCAGGTTGTAGTGGGAGATAAGAGAGGAGACTTCCTTATCAGTACCTGGTGGGAAGAAACTAAGGTTTCGGAGCATGGCGGAAGCTGTAGGGGCTTGACAAAGTGCAATGTCATGTTGAATAGCATTGCTTTTGTCTTTAAAGTGGTTAGCGAGGTCTTGAGCAGTAAGGGCTATACAATAGATAGTATTGCATAAGGAGGCGGACAAGTCTGTGAGGGTGATGAGAGGAGAGAGGGGGGTTTGCACAGAGGTAGAGAGCTGAGTAAGGTCTATTTTACGTAAGTCCCGATAAGTGCGAGAAGAGGTTGATGGGGGTGGGAGGGAGAGAGGCGGGGAAAGGCTTCAGGAATTAGAGTGAAGGAGAAGGAAAGAATAAAGTGAGTTAGATAAATTAGAGGGAGCAGAGTTGAGAGAACACAATGTCAGGTGAGTGACCATCACATGCATAGGAGAGCTGGTCCTCTGGGAGAGACCTAAGGAACAAGTTGAAGAGATGAGAGGCAGATGGGGCATTATGGTTACCAAGAGGAATATTAAAGTCCCTTAGAATGAGAGTGGGGAATCAGAAGAGAGAAAGGATGGAAGCCAGGCAGCAAATTGTCCAGGAACTGAGAGGGAGACAACAGGGAACCGCAACACCGAGAGGCAGGGGAGAAAACACAGATGGTGCATGCTTCAAAGGTGGAAAATGAGAGGGAAGGACATGGGGGTATCACTTGAAAAATGCATTGAGGAAAGAGCAGAATGTCTAGTTCTCCACTATGTCTATTTCTGGTTGGGGGATATGACTAAAGGAGAGGCCAATGCGAAACATTTCAGCAGCTCAGGCAGTATCAGAAAGGGTGAGCCATGTCTCAGGATGGCTACTAGGAAGAAAGAGTATGAGAGAAAAAGGTCATGAACTGCAGTAAGTTTATTGCAGAGTTTGCATTCCATAGTGAGCAGGAGAATAGAAAGGAAGGGAGGCAAGGAATGTGAATAAGGTTGGACTGCTTGGCAGAGTATGGAGGAGATTCTGGGGAGAGGCAAGAATCAAAATGCAACCAAGGGTTGTTTACATGGTCAATGCACAACAAGATTTTCATCTAAGAATTGGCTCTCAAGTAATGCTTCATATAAAACTGCACTGTCCCAGAGCAGAGGAGCAAAGTTTCTACTTTTGCAATAAGAAAACACAGGGAAGTGTCCAGGCAGTGACCGCGTTATAGTAAAGAGGTACACAAGCGGCAACAAGAGAAGATGACGGGACAAGTGTGTACAAATAGAGACATGTGAAAGAGGAAAGAGGAGGAGATGACAGTACAACTAATAAGCAGGTAGGTTTACTGCACACTAACAACAGAATCGTAGACAAGGTCCACACCTGAAGTTTCCAAAATAACAAATCTCAGTCAAGTTTACGATGTCAGTAATACTGTCCAGCAGTCACATGTTACTCTTTGACCTTTTACATATGACCTTTTATAAAACAGGGTGTGATACATGCAAGGCAGCGGATATAGTGGGCGCCTGCGACGGAGCGCATAGTGTCGCGCGCGCCTGTCGCTGTAGTGATCTGTGGTCACGAGGCTGGTTTACCCTCATTGGCTGAACCGCTCACGTGACCCGGCCATCGCGCGACAAAGACACATTTTTGGCTGCTCAAAATTCTGCCGTGCCGTCACGCTTAATCGCGCGCACGGTCGTGCACTCTACGGCCTGCCTCATAGAGGTGCGGCCTGTTGTTTGTGTCGCGCGATTGCTCACAGTATGGACTGGACCTTGCTTGCTGTTTGTAACATTGTTCACAGATGAGTGGGAGTGGAGTGTAAGGCTGCGGCCAGGCAGGGAGCGAGCGCGCTGGCGTTGATGCGCAGTGCCGTCACTCGCTCTGCTCGGCGATTTTTTTTGGCTAGGGGGGGGGGGGGGTGTCGGGGTCCGTGGCCATGATGACACAGAGCTGGTTCACCGCTCACGCAACGCACCAGTGATCGCAAATTCAAAATTTGCTTGCCTCTGCAAGCAGCTAAGCGCGGTGCATGCGCAAGCGCTCGCTCACGCTGGCCACACACACTGCAGCAATGTGCTTCACCGGGGCCAGCGCAAGCCCGCTGAGCGTCCCCCTGGACAAGGCCTAAAGATCTGGAAGCTCACGGATACTGTTCGTCGCATGTATACCTTGCTGTGATAAGCACTGAAATGTTTGGACACCGCACACTGCCGGTCAACCAGAAAGGAGTAGCGCCGACGTTCTTCTGTCAGCGCCGCTTTGTAACCCTCTGCCACAAACTGGTCCAGCTCGCACTGCTTGGTGCTCATGATTTCAACATACTGTAGACAGGAAAAATAGAAAGAGTAACAGGTCCCCCAGTGACTGATATGAAAACACCGTGTGCGTGACTTAAAGGAGCAGTCCAAGCGGGGCTTTAAAAAAAAAAAGAGGTTTGAAGCAGGGGTTCTCCGGAGAGGAACAGCATTAATGTCAACTCTGGGGA
Organism: Ascaphus truei; assembly: GCF_040206685.1. Lineage (NCBI taxonomy): Eukaryota > Metazoa > Chordata > Amphibia > Anura > Ascaphidae > Ascaphus > Ascaphus truei. Next base: position 102,046,458 of record NC_134488.1, read on the forward strand.
CCCCCTGCTTCCAGAGATACTTACCTCTGTATGGGGTATTTCTCTTCAGTGTCCTGGTCACACTAGCCTAGTCTGAGCTGGTAACGGGGGGTCCCCGGGGCTCAAATTAACGCAATCCAACTCTGGAGATCCTCTGCTTCAAACCAATTAAAAAAAAACACCACACAAGAAACAAAAGCTAGGCTTAGGCTGCTACTCAAGCGATCACGTGGTCGCAATTCCTGAAAACCTGCCACATTTCCAGCAATGAAAGGGTTAAAGCATTAATCCACCAACCCCCCAGCCACCCCACCCCCCCCAAAAAAATATAAATAAATAATGTCATAACAAAAAGACAAACTCGTTAACTATTTGTCAACATGGTTATTGCTACATATAGATGCTAGAGTTTTGCAAACAATTATACTGGTGCATGCTGTTATAGGTGAGAGTGGTTGCCACGGTGAATACTACACGGTGTGCCTGATCAGCAGTTTTACCGCGTTGTTTTAAAAATATATTTATTAAAGACATATTTGTCATTAAAACCATTCAACATTACTGTACATAGGTATCAGCTCACTAATCTCCAGATACAATTGGATTATCCAGATAATTTATACATCCACCTCCCTGGCTGGGGAATCATTCCCAGTACATTTCTGCCACATCAGTCAACTAAGGCTGCGGCCACGCTAGCACTGACCAGCTCTCCAAGCTTGAGCGCCGGGTGTCCGGCCTATTTCGCAAGGGGAGGGGGGGTGCATTGCAGGTAAATCGAGCACGCTTGAAAGTCTCTTTTTTTTATTTACGCAAGCGCCAAGCATGGGTGAGCGTCCGTGCCACGTGAGCGGGGACGGGACAATTTCACTTGCCGAAACTAACCTCTGCAAGCACCGCGCGGTCAGCACGCTCAGCGCTAGCGTGGCCGCAGCCTAAGAGTGTTGAGTGCACAGCAGTGGGACCTTTTTTTCTGCCTCTTTTGACAGGTTATTTTTGTAAATTTACATCATTCCCCTTAGCGCACCTCCTCTTTACACATAACTATAGACCGAGCCAGACTGGGTGCCACCCCCTGTTTTTCTGATGTCATATCATAGCCTGATAGTTCATGTGCAGATCTAGTTCTCAACCTCTGCTACTGCCCCCCCTTCTCTTCTGAGGTTCTGAGGTAAGTATCTAGGGAAGCAAGAGGGTGATTAATCAAGAAGTAAACATAACTGGTTTCAAAGGTATTTTGCCCTGGATTTTCAGCCTCCAATTTCAAGCTTGTTGTAATCAAACTCCTTTCCTCTGATTAAAAAATGGTTGCACCAAACATCAGCTATTGGAAATAAAGAATTAAAAAAAAAAAAAAAAAAAAAAAACGGTATATTATATGGTTCTTGACAGATCCAGTTATACCACACTTGAGCCATAAGCCCCCATTTACTGGACATCTTGTGGAGTCACGTCACATGTTTCACCTGCCTAAGACATCTTACAGACCTTTACCAAATACCAAAGTTCTCAAAACATGTCTCATGGGGCCAAAAGATGCAAAATGGTCCATAAATCCTCTTAGTAAATCTGCTCCATAATGTCTTAAGGAGGTAAGGCTAACGCTGCAGAAACCCAAGAGCTTGCCTCTACGTTTGTGGAACATTTTGGCAGAGAAAGGGTTACCCATTAGGTCTCTGGCCTACTGATGTATGGCTGAATAAACAGGATGGCACCAACGCATTAAGTAGGGGGAAAAACATCCTTCCATTCTTTTTAAGAAATAGACTCTATTCACTTCTCCCTTCCCTATGCCTCCAACACCCGCTTCTTCTTCCTTCTCCAGTTCACCTCCCCCACCACCCCTGTACCAGACTGGCCTCAAGTAGGCAAGCCATGATCCAGAAGTAATGGTTGCCATGGCAACTGTGTTTACAAAAGGGAGGCAGAGATAATGCCCAAGCCTTTCTAAATCACTGGAGCCAAATGTCGTTCCTCCCCCCACCCCCCCTCCCAAACAGCTGACATGCTAATGAAAAATTGTAGAGAGGGGTGAAGCAAAAGAGAGCTGATTGCACAGAAAATCGAAGACACCGAACTGTATAACGAAGGGGGAGACTTTTAATATGACTTTACTATAATGCTGGGGATGCTGCATTCGTCCTTTTTCATGCTGCATTCCCATTGACGTCCTAAGACAAAGTGGGTTTCCAGATAGAGTTGCTCTAAATGTCAAAACGAAATAACTACTGGGGTTCAAAATTTACGGTTTGATAATACACCATTCATGACTCGTTTGGTCTCACATGCCTCCTTTCAGATGCCACTGTTTTCTTCACTAGCTCAGCCAAATCAATTCTCGCTAACAGAAGCATGCCAGGAAACCCTTCACTTCTCAGTTTTGAGCCTACCCTCAGTCAGACATTGACACAAAGTCATAAACAAACAAGGGGCAAGAATCGCCAGCTTCATATACCATATGTGGGGATTTAAACCTTTGGGTGCCAATGGACGTAGGTACTACATAAAGGGGTCCAGTGCTCCAGGTGCTATGTCATAATCTAATTGCTCTTTTTTGATGGCGAGGTTGCGTTCTGCGCTTACAGGAATAGGAACAGAAGAGGGTGACTCCTCTCCCATTCCGTCATCAGTGACGGGGCAATAACGTGATAAGAGAATCGGTCATGTCATCGCGAGGGCTGGAGGGGCCGTGGCATTCTGGTGCCGTGGCCCCTGGCTCTCAAAGGGTTAAAGGTCACTGTCCAGCTGCAGTGCTATGCAACGTCCCCTGCAAAATGGGGATCGAAATGTATTGGTACTGACTATCATTAAATTACTGACCAGCCTTTCCTGTGTCAGAGGTTTGTTCGTGATGATATTATTGCCATTACCACATTGACTTCAAAAATAGATCCTAAAGAGCGCTACTTTAGTTACGAAACAAGTAAACCTTGAAAACAGAAATGTTTAAAGGCAGAGGGGTCTATATACTGTATCAAGGTGATTTCAGCGCAAAACCTGGGCACTTTCATCAGGCACTTATGTATAGAAGTACTTACGCCCAATATTACCCCATCTGCCCCAGTTTGCACCTTGGGGAGTGTCAGTAGGAGGAGTTGGGGAGGAGTTATACAGGGAATATATTATAAGATGTACAGTATGACATCCTGCGTCTCTGTGTACCATTCGTTTTCCCTTTCATTTCCCCCCCAAAAAATCTGCCATATCTTAATTCTATTAACTCTATTAAGAAAAACATATGCCTCAACTTTTTACCAAAAAACGGAACAGTGCCTCTAAACACCTTTCTCTAAGTTAATGCATAGACTCTCAAGCATTATAAAGTAATTACAGTATGTTGGACAGGGCTGTGCAGAAAATGCTGGAATTAAATTATTTCACCTGGATCCAACTAGACATATACATTTAAGAAATTGATATTCTCGCTGTTTATCTTGCACATTAGGGGATTATTCCTTATTAATAATAATAATAGCATGTTCTTGTATAGCGCTGCTAGTTTTACGTAGCGCTTTACAGAGACATTTTGCAGCACAGGTCCCTGCCCCGTAGATCTTACAATCTATGTTTTTTTTGCCTGAGGCACAGGGAGATAAAGTGACTTGCCCAAGGTCACAAGGAGCCGACACCAGGAATTGAACCAGGTTCCCCTGCTGCAAACTCAGTCACTGTCTTTACTCACCGAGCCACTCCTAAAGCTGCAATAGTGTTGGGGCACTATGGAACAAAAACTCCCATTGGCGTCACTGACTACAAAGACTACCAAGCAATCTCTGTCTATAACTGAAAGGTAAAACAAGTGTCACTGTATGGAATACAGGGAAGACAAAGCACGCAGTAGTGCTGGTTACTCAACGCTAACAGCACACAATGTTTACAGTGTTATTATCAAGAGACTCAAACACATTTACATAAGCACAACAAGTAGGTAACATCCCTTAAATGTTAGTTTGAAGAGTCACCTCTGGGTTGAGGAAGTATAGAGTAAGCTAACCATTTAATTACATTTTTTTTGGGGGGGGGGGGGGGGGGGGTCCAATCATTTTCAAAGTCAAAAGTCTGTTGAATGGGGGAGGGGGAAGCTTGCATCCTACTGAGCAGAAGGTGCTTCTGGCAGCCTGTTGTGGGCCCAGCAGAGGAAGGGGCCCAGCTGGTCGATTGTGGAATTTGGGCCCCACTTCTGGGTTAATCGGGCCAGCCCCCCTCCACCGTCAGCCCGGGACAGTTGTCCCTGCTCTCCCCCACCCTGCCATTGGTCCTGCTGCTTAATCCTAGATCAAGGAAGATGCAGAATTACAGAATTACTGAAAAATCAGGAAAAAGACAGCTGTTTTCTCTTTTTGGATGCATCAGATCCAACTTGGCCACCACTTCGGTATTGTGAAGCTGCTGGTGGTTGGAAAATCAGAAAAAAAAGGTGACAATAGTACCAATAAGTGTGTTTGCATGTCTTCTACATGTCCACAAACCGGTTTCATTCCCCCTTTTGTCATGTCATACAGTGGTTGAGCTGCAGGTTCATGGACCTGTTGAAGGCATGCAAACACCCTCATGGGTATTTTATCTCTGCTGCACATTGTACAATGGACTAATTTGGTCACTTTTTACCCACTATAACCTAGTGAGTCTAGTTTCGAAAAGGTTGAAATACCTGTCTTTGATTGGGTATTCTTGTTCTGTATCTTCCTTGACCCAGGTTTAACTATATAAGCTGTATAATGCAGCATCAAAAAATCCAGTGAATCTATGTAATAAAATAAGTAGAATGCTAGAAAGCATGTTGAATGTATATGCATGTATAATGTATAAACATGCAAACACACTCATGGGAATGGTATCTTTACTTTCTTTTATACTGACAGGACAAGTTCAACTGTATAATCTAGTTGGACTGAGGCAGGGGTCTGCAACCTTTCAAGGAAGAGCCTTTTTTATTTACCAAAATATTTTGAGAGCCTCAACACATGAATGAAAATGAATACACCTGCACAAACACATACATACTGTACATACAGTAAATACTCAGTCCAAGAATTTTACTTTGGGGCGCGGTGAGAGGCCTGCTCTGATCCCTGTTGCTAGAGTGGCCATGCGGGTGGATGCGGAAGTTGGACCTGGCTTCCGGATGGGCCCATCTTCCAGCACCCCGTGCTGACAAGGTAAGCAGGAAGGGGAGGGAGGGATTGGCGCCAGCAGCCATAACATCGAAGTGTGGCTCAACCTCTGGCCGATCCCAACTTCCAGCACCGGCCAGGCCCCCGGACAGAGTCACGTGTATTTACTCAACGAGCCACGGGTTGCAGACCCCTGGTCTGAGGGAAGAATACACATCCTTGTAATATTGAAAAGTTATCATATTTATTTATTTATAAAATGTTTTCACAACACTTTGAGAGTGACCAAGAGGTCACAACAGTCCCTTAACCTATATATGTATACGTATACATTTATGTACTCTCCTTATTTTTGACCTTGAGTGCAGAGGTTAAAGGACTGTTATGACCTCTTGGTCACTCTCAAAGTGTTGTGTATGCGTATTTTTCCCTTTTGCCCCTGGTCATTTCATATTGTTCTCCTTTGGTTGAGCGGTCCGTCACCACGTAGCAGTTATAAAATGTTTTACCAGGAAGTAATACATTGAGAATTGCCTCTCGGTTTCAAGTATGTCATAGACAGTACAGTTGAGAGAAAATTAAGTCATATAAGAATAGGTTCAGAAGCTAAGCAAACACTTTAACATTCATTGTTTCAATTTGCATTATAGGACTAATGCTTCAACGCCACCATCCTTCCTCCGTTAGAAACACAACTGAGTCTTAAGATCGCATGGAACCAAAGCACCGATGAAGGAGAACAGAACATTATACACCAAAATATGCATCTACTGACTATATTATTACCATGCACAGTACAGATATGGCTACTTTAAGTGCACATTAAAGATAGTGAAAGTATAATGCATGAATTTAAACAAAAATATATTTTTTCCAGTGATACAAACATTGCTGTCTAGAGAAAGTCAGACCTGGTAGACCACAGAAAGGAACCTTTAGAAGAAGCAGGTTACATTTTTACGGCTTTAACGAATATTGAAGTCTGACTCTGTTTTCAGTTACTTTCATATGACTACAAACTCCAGTTTCAAAGCATCCAATGAGCCAGTGCTCACTATTCAAAATACACAATGTGGCTTTTGGAAAATATTATATCACTAGCTGAGAGACCCGGCGCTGCCCGGGACCAAAACCTCCTGCTCCCTCCTCTCTCCACGTCCCTCTCCGCCTCCCCCCTCCCACCCTGCGCAGCTCCAGTCCTCCCCCCCCCTACACAGCTCCGGCCGTGCCCCCCCCTGCGCCGCTCCGGTCACTGTTCCCCCCCCCGAGCAGCTCTGTTCCCCCCCTGCGCAGCACACAGTGAGACACACACGCACACACACACACAGCGAGACACACACGCACACACAGTGAGACACACACGCACACACACACACAGCGAGACACACACGCACACACACACACAGCGAGACACACACGCACACACACAGCGAGACACACACGCACACACACAGTTAGACACACGCGCACACACACAGTGAGACACGCGCACACACACACACACACACACAGTGAGACGCATGCACACACACACACGCACACAGTGAGACACACGCACACACACATGCACACAGTGAGACACACACACACACACAGTGAGACACACGCACATACACACACACACACACACACAGTGAAACACACGCACACACACACACACACTATGACACACACACACATACTGTGACACACACACACATACTGTGACACACACATATACTGTGACACACACACACATACTGTGACACACATACTGTGACACACACACACATACTGTGACACACACACATACTGTGACACACACATACGGTGACACACACACACATACTGTGACACACACACACACATACTGACACACGCACACACACACTGTGACACACACACACACATACTGTGACACACACACAGTGACAGACACAAACACACAGTGACAGACACACACACACAGTGACACACACACACAGTGACACACACACACACAGTGACACACACACAGTGACACACACACATACAGAGACACGCACACATACAGTGACACGCACACATACAGTGACACGCACAAATACACACACACTGTGAGACACGCACACACACACACTGTGACACACACACACACAGTGACACACACACAGTGACACACACACAGTGACACACACACAGTGACACACACACAATCAGTGACACACACACAATCAGTGACACACACACATACAGTGACACACATACACACACACTGTGAGACACGCACACACACACACACTGTGAGACACATGTCCTCGGGCACCAAAAACAACTGCAGTGAGGATGCCGCAGCCTCGCCCCCCCCACCAGGTGATACCAGTCCCTTCCGTCCATTCTCTGAGCTCCCACCGGTCCAGAAGGTGCCTCTCTCCAATCCGGGCGCTCCGCCCGGTCGGTCCCGGGCATGGGGGGCAACGCAGGCCGCCGTACGACCCGGAGCATGCACGAGCCGGCGTCGGTAGGACGGTGAGCCGCCCGAGGAGCGGGAGCAGCCGCGGTCCCGGGCGTGGGGGGCAGAGCATGCAGCGCAGTCCGCCGGGCGCATGGCGCTCCGGAGCATGCGCGAGCCGGCGTCGGGAGGACAGTGAGCCGCCTGAGGAGCGGGAGCAGCCGCGCGTGCGTGCACCGCCAGGCCGCTGGACGGCTCGGAACACGCAGTGACAGGGGGGCACCGGGGAAAGGGAGGGGGGACCGACACAGGGGGCAGTGGGGGGGGAGTGACACCTGGGGGCAGGGTGGGCAATACCCGGTGGGGGTGATACCCGGGGGCAGGGGGACTCAGCGGGAGACAGAACAGGAGGGAGAGGGAGAAGAAGAGAATGGCCGGGCGGCGGTGCGAGGAGGAGGGCCGGTTGAGGCCACAGAAGCAAGCCAATTAGAGGGGGGCGGCCACTGAGCAATCTGAATGGCCAGAGGCTGAGTGACAGACCAATCAGATTGCCCCTAGACACAGGGACATACAACGGTTTCAAAAATATAGATATAGATTGAGAAAGGACATAAAGCAAAAAATACACATTTGCTGTCTTAGGCCACATGTACATTTTGATGCCTCTTTAAAGTGCGTGAGTTGGTATTTTGAGATGAAAGAGGAAGTTTTATGCTTTACAATTAAATAGATTTGTTATTGTTAGTGTGCTTTACAATTGATACACTGCCAAGTTTATCTGCCTCTGTGTTTCCTGAAAGGAAGTGATGTTATGTTTCTTGTTCCTTTACATGGGATCTTGAGGGAGGCAAAGAATTCCATTGTTCTACAGCAGTGTTTTTCATGCAACTATTATCACTGATTGTGGCAAGGGGTGGAGGAATGCACTTACTGAACATACATTCATACTATACAGCTATTGTGAAACAGTTATAGGAGAACATTTCCAACATGCCTGCGGAAATGTATTAACTGAAAGAGCTGCAGATACTCAGATAATGCAGTAGGATGCAACATTTAGACACATTTTATTAAGGGCACTTGTAAGGTGTAGAGTAGGCGCTAAGGATAATTGAAGTAAAATGTCAACACAGCTTTTGGCAGGAACTGAGAAAGCTTCTCAACACTCTCATGGGAATGGCCCTCAGTGCTACAGGAACACTCTCATGGGAATGGCCCTCAGTGCTACAGGAACACTCTCATGGGAATGGCCCTCTGTGCTACAGGAACACTCTCATGGGAATGGCCCTCAGTGCTACAGGAACACTCTCATGGGAATGGCCCTCAGTGCTACAGGAACACTCTCATGGGAATGGCCCTCTGTGCTACAGGAACACTCTCATGGGTATGGCCCTCAGTGCTACAGGAACACTCTCATGGGAATGGCCCTCTGTGCTACAGGAACACTCTCATGGGTATGGCCCTCAGTGCTACAGGAACACTCTCATGGGAATGGCCCTCTGTGCTACAGGAACAATCCCTCAAGGAACAGTTTATCATGACTTCCCTCCACCCCTTCTCCCCCCCTTTTTTTTAAGCCCACACAGCCGCTAAATGTGACACAGATTTTGTAATGCCTGACATCTAATCAACAGAAGGTCTGAAGTCATCAACCAATTTCATATAGATCTTTTTAATGGCTGTAACAGGATAGTTGTTACTCCTTCAATGCAAAATTGGTAACCCGGAAACAAGTCATAATTCATCTTGCAAAGATAAAGAATCAATGAGTGTATCTGCATACAGTATCTTCCACATGCCCCTCAAGTCTGCTTAATTCACCCTCGTCACATATCACAAAACGATTAAACTGCTGACAAGCATTCTGGGTAATATGTAAATAAGCATATGACAACTGATCAGGTTTTCAACCAGTAGGCTGTCTTTGACTTGAATAAACTGTATGTGAAGTTTAAACTAGTGCAGAGAGCATGTGATGGATGATCAAGACTAATCTATATGATAACCCACAGAGTGTGCTAATTTGTGTTAATTTGATGTGTGACCAGATGAAGTCTTGTATGGAGCTTAAGCAAATGCAGAGAGCATGTGATGTATAAACAAGTCTCTAATCTATATGTTAACCCATAGAGGGTACTGCACCTTGCTCATTTGATCTGATACCACACAGCTTCACTGTGGCAGTTGTGTAATTAGCACATGTATACGAACCACACGTGTGATACCTTCACAATACTAGACCGGCATTCTATCGTGAGATATTTTAATCATTTATTTATTCATTCACATTATATGCACTCAGACAAGTGTAATAATAAAATGTTATTGTTTTTTGGATTTTACCCCTCAACAAATAAATCCTGTATACTCAGTATTTGTTTGGAACATCTATGCTTACTATCATTATCATTAGAGGTAGAGTGCAAGCATTGGGGTTTCTTCTCATGATCTCTCTTTGATCATTGCTTTGTATTGCTGTCGCATATTCCCCATGCACCCCTTATTGTACAACATATATAGTGTCTAAAGCAGCATGCATTGGCTTAAGGGTTTCCATGTAATGTGAACTTGAGACAAAAGGTGGCACTGTGTGCTCATTTGCATGTAATTTCCCAGAATCCCTTGCTGCAGTGGAAGCTAGGTGATAATGGCGAAAAGCAGGGTTGCAGACCTGCACATCCATCATGGAAAAATGAAATATCACATCAGTAGTTTACCATGTCCTCTGCATCTCCCCCAAAACTGGTTTGGCGACTTATAATCACAAGAACAGACAAGCATTATAGGTAACAAGCAAAGGAACACTCTAAAGACACTAGTTTTAAGCCTCCCATAATTTCTACAAATAAGCTTCCTAGAGCTATTACATGCTGCATTAAAAGCCTGCACTACCAAACCTGGAAGAATGACAAGCAGAAACACAATTCAAAGACAGCTTCTGCATGGTGAGGCCAGTGGTGGTTACATACCAAACACAATAAGGTTGTAGAGGGTAAAAAAAAATCCCACTCCGCACCAGGTACAGCAAAGATTTAAAGGAAAAGTGAATGTCCTCCACAAATCTCCTTTATTTTGGGGACTTCTACTGTATAAGACATGAAGAGCTCTATAGAAGCATCCCTAGTTAAAACGGATACTGTTAATATGGACTATGGACTTACAGTCAATGTCACTGTATGTTTTAATATATGTGCCACATGGTTTTTTTACAGTGGTATCTATTGATACCAGACGGGGAGTGTTCTGTCTCCAGTTCAGTATTCTTCCTGCTTCTGCCTGTTGCCTTAGCAACCCTATTTCCCCACCCCTGGGGCTTTGGTACTTTCCTTTCACCCTGTCTCTTGGTGCAGTCCAAGCTGTTTCCCTCTGGGACTGTGTTCAGTTCCTTCCTTTCACAGCTTGCTTCCCTCTGCATAGCTTCTCCCCACTGCTCTCCCCGTGAGAGAACTTTGTTTCTTACCTATTCCTTATTTTTTATGCATTCCCAAAACCTTTTCCCCCTTTTATTTCTGTTTATGTTCTTACAATAAAAACATCAGAAATTCAAGAAGACTCCATTTTGTATAGAAGAAAGAATTAGGTTAATTGCCTCTCTCAACTTATTAAGCCACAGTAAACCTGGGACAGAACAGGTACAAAGCCAAAAAGTAACATATTCAGTGTGCTGATTTGTATGTTATTACCAAGAATGTTCAGTTGAATCATCATATGACATGACAATGGGTTACATGAGTTATCTTTTGAGACTTTACTGTACCAGTGGCACTTTTTATTTTTGAAACTCACCATAACCTTCTTGCATCTGTTATGCTTCAGTACCACTATCAGTTTCTAATTGCTGCATTACGCAGCCACACTCAGACTCTACAAGACCAGTGTTTTAGGCAAGGTTGTAGTATCTATAGAGCTTTCTTAAACCAAACTTTGCACTAAAAATACGGTCAGACAGCAGGTTTATTGTCCTGCTGAGCATTCTCTGCCCGGTACCGCTTGTCCATCAACAGAGCAGCAAAAGCAACCACGGTTCCTCAAAATCCATGGGTAAATTCATGTGTTCTTAAACTGCATACTGATTTGCACCTGATCCATGTAGAGACACAATTAGGAAGCCTTCGTAAATAAAGAACAACCATTAAAACAACTGTAAATTGGACGCAAATGCAAGACAGGTGCCATTTAATGGTACCCCCATGCAGAACCCGTTTTCATAAATTAGGAATAGATGTATTGTCAACTTTATGTCCCAGATCCACAAAGGGTGCTAAGCTTTAGCATTAAACTTTGCATATTACATTATGGGTTTTGTGCCCTTTTTTTCTTTTTATTCTCTGTAGTTTCCTTTGGACCCAAGGGTTGGATCCATCTTCGAGGAGCTGCATTACCCATTTGTGAATTGGACTGGACACTTACTTTTACACATGGTATTTGTATGTGTTTTTAATCTGTGACAGTATAATCATTACTGCAATATAGGGCATGAGCGCTAGCTGATTTATCTACTTAAGAGTGATCAAGCTGACTCCAACAGAATTTAACTTTGGGACTTGGGTTTATTATATCAGCTTACTGTACTGTTTCACTTAATTTTTCTTGATCTGGGCCTAAATTCTGAATCTAACGATTCGCAAACCTCCCATTTGTATCCATATCTCCACTGTCGTTAGCCAACTCTAAAATCAGCCCCAAAGTCTCCCAGTGGAAAAACTGGTGTAAAAGAAAATCAGATTTATCAAGGGAAACAACAAAAATAAAAATAAAAACTCCATTGCTTTCTTGCATGTTTTGTACTTTAAATAAATCTGGCGCTATTTTTGCATCACTTTTTCCTGATTTGGAAACTGAGAGAATTTAAAGCATAACCTTGTAAATCTCATGTTTAATACTTTTGCAGTGAAAGGGTTAATCTCCTCCACATGCCTTCTTTTTTCTGCCCTTCATAGGGAAAAAAGACATGCGCCCCCTTTAAGGTGACAGAGAAAACCAATGCAGAAAACCGTGAAGTAAAAGTGACACAAGTCGCACACTTTTGTAATACATGGACCGACACCAATATGCAAATATAACTCTGCCCTAACTCCTCCCACTTGCTCCATCAAACCCTCATCTTGCAGATGCAGATGCACCCCGAAATGGCGCAACTAAGATTAATACGCTGCATGACACAGATATATGCAGCTGAATCTCATAATAATGCGGTCCTCGGGGTCCACCCAATACGACCGCGTTATAACCAGGGTCGAGATTTTTTTAAAAATGGCCGTCGCAATTACGGGTTCCACATCAGCCGGAGGGGGAGAGCTGGGATAACTCTCCCAGCTCTCCCTGAAGCCGGCGTCACAGCGACAGCCACTCCCACCCCCACCCCCAACGCAGCACCTACCCGCAGCAGTAGCTGATCTGTGCAGAGAAGCTGTGAGTCAGCAAGAGGGAGGGGATGGGGGGAGGATCTCACAGAGTCAGGAGAAGCCGGGCAGGAACCAGCTCCCTTCTCTTCTCCCCCCCAGCGGAGGTACATGGAGGGAGAGGTGTGTGTATGTGTGTGTGTGTGTGTGTGTGTGTGTGTGTATGTGTGTGTGTAACAGTGACAGACTGAGGGGACAGTGTGTGTGTGTGTGTGTGTGTGTGTGTGTGTGTGTGTGTGTGTGTGTGTGTGTGTGTGTGTGTGTGTGTGTGTGTGTGTGTGTGTGTGGTGATGTGCAGGAAGAGGGGTTGTGATGGGCAGGGATATGTTATGTGCAGGAAAGGGGGATGTAATGGGCAGGGGAGATGGGATGTGATGCGCAGGGGGGCAACGTGTAGGCTGGGGGGTGATGTGCAGGCAGGGGGATGTGATGTGCAGGAAGGGGGGATGTGATGTGCAGGAAAAGGGGATGTGATGGGCAGGGGGGGTGGGATGTTATGTGCAGGGGGGTGATGTGCAGGCTTGGGGGGGTGATGTGCAGGAAGGGGAGATATGATGTGCAGGAAGGTGGGATTTGATGTTCAGGAAGGGGGGGGGTGATGTGCAGGCAGGGGGATGTCATGTGCAGGAAGGGGGGATGTGATGGGCAGGAAAGGGGGATCTGATGTGCAGGGACATTGTGGGATGTGATGTGCAGGAAGGGGGGCTGTGATGAGCAGCAGGGGTGGTATGTGCAGGAAGGGGTATGTGATGTGCTGGAAGGGGGATGTGATGTGATGGGCAGGGGGGATGTGATGTGATGTGGAGGGGGTGATGTGCAGTCTGGGGGGGTGATGTGCAGGCAGGGGGATGTGATGTGCAGGAAGGGGGGATGTGATGGGCAGGGTGGGATGGGATGTGATGTGCAGGGGGGTGATGTGCAGGCGGGGGGTGATGTGCATGAAGGGGGGATGTGATGGGCATGGGGGATGGGATGTGATGTGCAGAGGAGTATTGTGTGTAAGTGTGTGTGTGTTTACGTCGTACGTACGTACATACGTTAGTAATAAAGCTTTAAAATAAAATAAAAATTTTTTTTTGTAATTTTGCTTTTTAAAAACGGGCGCCACGCTCATACCGCATTATAAGCGGATCCGCATTTTAGCAGATTGCGCTATAATGGGGTTGAGCTGTATCCGCGCGAGTTTGACAAAAGAACGACTTTGCGCCAACATTTTGCCTTTGATACAAAGAGCCCATTGCATTCAATGTAATTTATTTCCTTTGTAAAATATGGTGGTTTTGGGGGGGTTGCACTAGTCTTGGAGCTTGGGAAACTTTAATAAATAATCCCCATGTCTGTATCCCACCTACACCTGACATGCTTCTCATTTACTGCCCACTACCTGTACATCCCACTTTCCACCAGTGTTCACCAAGTTCCCTACTTATGTGGAATGAAGGGTATATAATACTCTTTGGGGCTTTCTCAATAAGACCAGAAGCGGTTGATCACAGCACAATCAGCTGCTTTTGAGCTTATTGAATAAGCCTTTATGACTCCAAATGCTTGTTATTTTCATTAGTACTGCTTTTCATGTTTACATGCCTGATGTCTTATCCACCCATTGCATTATCATCCCCCCTCCACCCCACCCGCAATTTAGACTATCTGTAATCGCTGCATACAGAACGTCTGCCCAATAAAAAGAAGTATCTGATAAGCATGAATTGCACAGAGCATGGTAGAAATACAAACATGACATTTTCACTTTTGCTGCCAGAGCAATACATTGCAGGCCCCTCTAGCCATGAAGGTTTTAAGGATGACATCTTTCTCACTATTTACATTAACAAGTTGTTTAAAAATGAATACATTTTTCCTTGCCACTTGTGACTTCCCTTTTAATACAGGGTGTTTGCTTTTTTTCATTAAATGCACTGGTGTTGTCTCTTTAACCCATTCATTGCCAGGGGGAGTGATTGTGGAGAATGAAGGGAGTTGAATTCTTGCCCACGTTCTGACCACATGTGGTACCGCTGCCCCCTCCACCTCCCCCCATATATAAACATGTATTGCTATACCTGCACTTCTCTGTCTCCGTACTTCTGGGGGTTCTTGCTGTTTTGACACTTCTTCCTCAGCTTTTTGAGCTCTGACTGGCACTTCTCAATAGATTCAGACTTTGACCGATGCTCCACTTGGTATTTTTTTAATGTCGCCTGGGGACAGTGGAAAAGGAAGTGCTATCGGTGACAATGTTCAAGCCCATGACACAAAGGAGGTGGGGGAATTGAATAGTACAATGGACGCTATGAAGAACCGGAAGAAAAAGGAGCACTTACAGTTAAGTACTTGATGTCTAATTCCAGCTTGTGTTCCAGTTGGGCCAAAAGTTCAGAGTGGAAAAGTTTTAACTGGAAATAAAAACGTGATTTTAGTCTTCTTCCTTAATTATTATTTTTATAGACTACACAGAAGCAAAATTACGGAAGTAAAAAATAAACTAAATTATATTATGGTAATGGAAAAACTTACCAGTTTAATTCAGGATAGATACGAAACTTTTCTGAAAATATGGGGACCATGGATGATTTACTGGGAAACAAATATTTAACAAATCTCTAACAATCTTCCCTCCATTGCTATTTTATAAAACTGTAATGTGTACCACGCCGAAAAGGAAATATAAGTGTAACGAAATATATTTGGTTGTACTGGAAAATAAAACAAAGATGGAAATGTACCCCCCACCCCCCACATCCCCCCCTCCTATTTTTCTTTTGTACCCTATCCCTCCCATCCCAAAATAACTTGTGTAAAAAAAAACACAATAAAATACAAGTTTAAAAAAAAAATCATAATTAAATTCAAGTATCTCTTATTATTTGCTAATGCATATTTTGCTATAATTGTTATCCACCGCCAACGGGGCCAACCAATGCAGTCTCACTATTTGGCTACCTTCAGGGATGGAGGAGAATGCAGTTAGATGGTACCCGCAGTGTGAAAATAACTTATCTGCACTCAAATACAATTATTCTATTTCAACTTATGAATGTGAAAGAACAACCATGTGTAAAGCGATACAAGTTTTACTTTCTTTTGTAAATAAATATTTATTGTCTCACTGTAAAAATGTTTATGTGCTAGCGATATAAGGTTTCTTGTCTACGCATGTAACATGGTGTCAGTTAAAGTCAAATATTATTACTGGTGCTTCTTGCTTACTGTAATGTTTGCTTAGTATTGTTTGGCTGGGTGTCCACCTCGCAATGTAGTAGGAGGAACACTATAGAAATATCACTAGTTCAGCCAAATACATTTCCTTTTACACATTACCCATCATTTGCCGTTATCTTCTTATATGTATTGTACAAACACCAAACGTACAGAAGTTTGATTCTGACAGCAGATGCATTTAGGTTGCGTTGGATAAACAGTAACAAAACATCCACTGTACAGAATGCAGCATAGATGCAGAACACATGAGTGTATCTGCATGTCCTCCACGAGTCCCGAAATTCTGCTTCATTCACTTAGTTGTCCCATATCTTGCATTGGTTACAGCAGCAAAACGTGTGCAATCTTCTGATTTTTGTAAATATTAATCAGATCTGTAGTATTAGATAATACTTTCTGGGGATTTTTTTGATTAATCTTTTTTATTATTATTATTCAACACTTAATGCCATTTTGAATTAGTTTACAGCATCCTTTGACTTCTATAGCAGGCTTTGGCGTACCTCCCAAGCAGTGCAGGATCTTTGCAACACTTTCCTGTTTAAGATCATTTGTTGCCAATGTCCCCAGCAGTTTGGGCTATAAAGTGTAACAATAGATAATGTTACCTTAATAATATAAGGATACATTGTAGTTGCTGAGTTACACTGACTGAAGAAGCCACTATGTTAGTCACACAATCAGGATTTTTATAGATTTATACAGGAGCACCAACCGATATCCAGCTTAGGTAAGAATGTAGAATTATATATTATCACATGCTTTACATATACAAATAAGGAAAAAAAGGAGAGGGAAAAAGGGGGGGGGGGTTGTATTGCTGCTTTAAACTACGGACAACAATTCTGCAAATGAGCACACTTTGTGTGTCACTTTTAGCTTCCTCAGCTGACTAGAGGTCAATATTAGATCCAAATTCAGAATGATACTCACTACTTCTTCCAGTTGAACTTGGATTTGCCGATGAACCTCTGCCATTTGGAACAATGTATCCCCTGGAACAATCAATCAAACTATGATCATTAACATTACACAAACTGTAGAACCGAGTGAAAAACATGGGAACTTCGAAACCTGGGGGATTCGTTATAAAGGGCCAAAGTAATGAGAAAGCAAAACCAAATACCAAACCTGAGAACGGTTACCATAAGAAGTGTTACCGAAAAGAATATGCCTCCGGTTTTCCTTCACCACTCTATTGTTTTATTATACCCCAAATATAATATTAAGAGGAGCGTTGGGAGGGGGAATTAACCAATTTACTAAGAAAAAGGCAGCTATTTCAATCAGGTCTCTCTTAGAGGAAAAAGAGACAATTATATTTTTACTCTAGTAATGCTTTGTAATTACTCCCCATACCCCCTGTCAATGTTTTATATTACAAGTAGTGGGATAGAATGAGTGATAAATCTGTTGTTTGGTTTTGTCTCAGTATAAATCAGGAAAAAAATCTCTGCCGTACAGAAAAGATAGATCAAGTTTAATTAAGAGAGGTACAGAAATGCAAGCACAGTCTAAAAAACATTGCCCCCAAGTGCTTAAAGAGAGATGAATATTGTTGCCAACTGTTTTCACCCTAATTATGAGATTCTTGAAGCTCAACGTGACTCAGATTATCATGTAACTGCAATCTTGACTTAAAAGGACTCACTGTTAATCATGCACCCACATAACTGAAATACTTAGTCACAGCATCAACTTGTCAGGATGGGATATGAGCAACATTGCTCAAAGTGCATTAGAAAAGAGGCAGTATTGTGCTGGAATGCCGGGGAACTTAATCTAGAGAAAGATGGTACACCTCATTATATACAGTTTTCAAAAGCAAAAGATGCTTATTCTTGAACACAATGAAACTGTTGGTTTAGAAATAAGAAAATTAATTGGACCAATAAAGCATTTGCAGCATTTGTTTTGTTTTTGAAGCACGAACGTGAACCGGGGGTCTCCTCAGTGTAAGGCCGTGCCCGCGACGGGCGACGCCGCCCAAAAACAAATACATTGCCGCCGCCGCCGCCGCCGCCGCCGCGTGCGCTTATAGTAAGCACGACGGCGACAATGCGACGGGGCGACGTCGCGTCGTGAACTTTGGAAGCTGGCAATATTTGATTTTTCAAGGGCTGTCGCCTCATGTGACAGCCCCTGAACCAATCGAATGCCAGTACACCCGTGACGCTGCCGCAAAGTGAAATATAACTTTCGCTAGCGGCGACGGGTGACATCACCCGTCCCGTCACGTCGCCGGTCGCGGGCACTATACGGGCGGCCTAAGGCTGCATGAGTTTGTTCACAGGTAGATCCCTGGCTCAGTTGGTTTGGATGAGTACAGACCTGAGGCTGTCGGCTGATTGGTGAACTGAATACAGCGCTATACAATAGGTCTCCGTGACGCGCCTCCCCAGTAGCATGATGTGCCAGCTCTCCTTTTTGCATTCCATGTGTGCAGGGAATTTGATCCAGGGGTCTCGTAGAGATAAGACTAGAAAGGCTCTAATTCCCATTAGTACAACAACAAAAGTCGATATCGGCTAATCTTTCCCTAATAAAGTCGGGCAAACTTATTGAAACCCTGCAAACTTTCGGCAATCTTCTCAAACTCGCAAAAAGTACGTTTCGCGTTTTTTCCTTACAAATCTATGAAAAGCATGGAAATCCCCCTAAATAATAATAATAATAATAATTGTTTGTTCTTGTATAGTGCTGCCAGTTTTTACGTAGCGCTTTACAAAGACATTTTGCAGTACCTGCCCTGTGGAGCTTACAATCTATATTTTTGGGTGCCTACAATTTGCTTACTTCCTCTGAAATAAAGCGTACATTTTGTTAGTTTCTGCAAACTTTTTTGTTTAATTTTCAATATTAGCACCAAAAAAAACCCGAAAATTAAAATAAAAAAAAAAAAAGGATTTTCGAAATCTTCCGCGGCAGTGAAGATGAAAGTTTACACAATGAAAAGTCTGCATGTGCCATGAAGATTCGCATGTGTGAAGTTCACTCATCTCTACTCCCTAAACACATCATATTCTTATGTTTGTGCTTGAGACACATGGGGATAAAACGAATTGTCTTCAGCTAATAGGATCTCTGTAGCATGTCTCAGGTCTACAAAAATAAAGTGAGCAATGGTGCAGTCCCACCTGCCACCAATAATAATCAATGACAAGATATGTTTAACCCCTCCATTGCAAAGTATCACTCTCCGGCAGCTTCAAGGATCACATAATTAGGGGAACATTTTTTTTAAATCCTGTTCAATGAAAGGCTAGAGTTGGCAGGGCTTTTTCCTTCCTTGTGTGTGATTACATAGCTACATAGTAAATGAGGTTGAAAAAAGACGTCCATCGAGTTCAAACCTATGTTAAATTTAGACGACAGATACTCATCCTATTTTTCTATTTACAGTATATTGAACCAGAGGACGGCAAACAAAAAGCCCAAGTGAACCATTGTCACAGTGTTACACAGTGCCTTCCCATTCCCCTGTCTTACACGCATGTTTGGTTCTCTGATAAACATAGACCAATGTATAAAGTGTATTGACTTCATCATGGGGGATTAATGGAGCACAGAACTATTTCAGGGTCACCCGTGAAAAGGAAAACAATCCCCCAAAAAATAACTTTTCACATAATTGATTCTGGTTGCTAAAGAAAGCTCATAGCATTGGGATTTTTTAATGGTGCGTGTGACCAAATGACAATCTTCTCTAATTTATACAATACCCGAAAGTGCTAAAGCAGTGAATTATATACACCTGGCTAACAACTCAGGAGGACAATATGTGCTCGTCGTCTGACCAAGAAAACAAGGGTGCCGTGTTGTTATGTGTCCATTAATTTATTCCCCAATAAATACAGAACTACATTTTATGTTTAAAACAAAATCTGCATAGAAGGATAGAAGGAGTAATAGGAAAAAAAAGAGAAGGGAGGAAAATAAAAATAAATACAAATAAGCACAAGATTGGGAGGAGGAGACGGGGAAATGTGGGGGAGGGGGTGGAAGAGAAGAAGGAACTGTAGGTTTTATTTATAAAAGTGCACTATCTTTTCCCAAGGTTGGAAGCTGTGATGCTGCTTCCCCATGCCACTGATGCTCTGAGCTCCAATGAATGGAATAGAAATCTATTTAAATGTATGGAGCTCAGCGCTTCCATGACACAGAGAAGACGGCTTCATAGCATAGCAAATAAAAGCCCAGTGAATTTTTTTTGCATAGCTTTGCAGGTCACTCTAGCAACAAAGGTGTTAATGGAAACAACTAACCCTGGCATGAAGAGGGAGGCCATGGGAGAGCCAGGCAGGGACTGTCAGTGCACCTCACACAATCCATTCTGGCATGTTAGGGGAAACCGAGCATGTTGCCAAGACAGCAGAAAGGGGAATGTGATTTAAGTTAAGAAAGGCAAGGAGTTGGCTGAGATGTGAGGGAAGGAACAGAGCAGACACTGAGGGCTAGTTAATTCGCTTTCTTCCTCTGGCTCCTTGCTTTCTCCCTTCCCCCTTCAGCCTCCACAATAAAAAAAAAATTCCCATCCCCAAAAGCCATATGTGAACTGAGACAGTTAACAGGAATCTCTGGCTCTCCTCAGGAAGAAGACGGGACTTCCTGTGTAATCAGCCCGGCCATGAATCCTCTGGCTTTGGAAGGTCCTATCTACCTACTACTCCTCCGTGGGAGTGAAGGAGCTGAACGTCAGATTGGGGGACCACGCTTTTGGAATGGGATGGCCAATGTGTCAAACATTTCCCTGTCAGAGAGACCTGCGATATATTATTATTAAAGGCGCAGTGCTTCCAGAAAAAAAAAGAATTGGTGAGGATATATCTCCGCGGCAGATTATAGAAACACTGTAGAGAAGTTTAAAAAGGCGCATTTATAAAATCTACATCACATGTCTGGTTGTTTCTACATTTGAAAGTAAATTGCTGTAAAATTAGGGCCTTCACACCTTGCCACCCCAGGTATTTTTATAAAGTAGATTTTTAACCCTGTAGGTGCCAGTGACTGCAGCAATACATTGTCCTGCAAAGTCTTAGGCACCCAATGGGTTCATTAAGTACGAGTCCCTAATTATCCTCCGGCAATGCGTAGCAGGATCCTCAGGCAACGAATGGGCTGAGGCAGCAGTCCACGCTGATCGACCTTTTTACGCACTTTTACCCCTACTTAACTTTACTTTTATTCGTCTTCAAAATCTCGTCTTGCCCGTTCCAACACTTCTTCTTTTATTTTTAAAGTCTGATGCTCGGTTCAGGCGATAGAAGCTTTTTAAATATTAACTGTCTGGGAGGTTAAAATGGCTCTGCTCCCAGAGCCCAGCCTAGTCTACAGGTTACCATGGTAACCCCAGAAGCTACGAATTAAGAACATCCTTATTGGTAACACGTTTATGAGCTTCATTCAGACACAGGCTTCAGGGAAGGGTGGCTGCTGTAAATTATGCTGTAAAAAATGTCAGGTGATGTGATACATGAATAGGGGCCCATACAGTATATATGTTGCTGAATGGAACTGAAAAGGGTACAAACCACAAGAAAACATATCCTAAAATAGAGTATGGAGGAGGAGCAATCACTCCTAATCTCAGGCTTTTAATGTAATGTTTTCACCTGTTTGAGCTCAATGTTTTCCCTCAGACTATGCAACACAAATTAAGGGGATATACCATGAGGGTTTTTCAGCAAATAAAATAGCAGATGCTGAGTGGATGAAGGGCTCTGATACACAATGTGCTATTGACATGGCATGCATTGTTTTTCTTCCAATAATGCTATTTTTAACATTACTATGGTATGTCTCCAGACTCCAGGAGATCACCTGGGATGCAATAATAGTTCAATAGTACACCCTGAAAAAGCAGACAAAACGACTGCTGTTCTATACGTTTGAAAGTACAGGTGTACTGTAGCAAAGTCTTCACATCTTGACCGGATTTAGCTAGAATGTTTGTATGTAAAGGTCATGTGACCTGCACGGTAACTTTTATTGTTTGGCAAAAAAATATTTCCAACGTTTGCCAATTGTTCCTCAAAACTATTTTGTTTGCAAAAAAAAAAGGACAAATAACGCATTTGCAAACCTCTGCATAAATTGTTCACATCCTCATTTTGTAAACTTACCAAGCTCCTTTGACCCCTGGCTGATGCTGGCTAGTTCTCCAAGTTTCACAAGGGCATCAAAATAGCCCTTTGCTGCTACAGTGACACCTAAAAGACAAAACAAACAAGTAATGGACCAAGTTTTAACACTAAGGCTACGTACATAGTGCAAGAGACGGCACGAGCTAGGACGACAACGCATTAGTGCAGTGTTTCCCAACTCCAGTCCTCAGGGAACCCCAACAGTTCAGGTCTTAAGGATATCCCTGCTCTAGCACTGGTGGCTCAGTCAAAATGACTGAGCCGAAGATTGACCCACCTATGCTGGAGCAGGGATATCCTTAAGACCTGACCTGTTGGGGTTCCCTGAGGAGTTGGGAAACACTGCATTAGTGCATAGTGTGTGCATGCTAGTGTGTACACATGCGCGACGGGGAGAGCGGCACTTTGTGCTACAAGCCTGTTTGTATTTTCCTGCACGCCGGGTCACGTGAGCAGTTCGCCCCCAGCTCCGTGATTTCACGGCCGCGCCCCCCGACACGCCTCCCTGTTGCCTGCTGGATAGGAAATATCTCCTGCTGCAGGCGAGCGTGCGCTGCGCCGAGCACAGAAGCTAGCGCGTTCCACTATGGACGCAGCCTAAGAAGGTAATTTTGTACACAACGAAACAGCCATTCAGACCATTTGCAACAAAAAAATCTATACTTTTTTTTGGATGAAAACAGTCCAAATGGGCAATTTGGAGTTTATAGAATCCCCCTCTTGTAATCCCTTGTATTTCCCCATCTGTGGATGAGTTTTACAAGTCTCATTTTATATATATATACATACATACATACATATATATATATATATATATATATACATACATACATACATACATACATACATAATGAAAATACAGTATCTGTGGATTTCCAGTAGACAGAAGAAAATAGAAAATATAGGCCCAGCCCCAACTGTAATTATGTATCTGGTTCTGCAGCTGCCAAGGAGAAAACATTGTAACCGTAATGGATGAAGCAACATGGAATCAGTCAGCGTTACTACAATGAATCAGTCAGTGTTACTACAAACATAGGTGGCTAAATGTTCTGTACTAAAGTCTCCCGGCTTCAAACCTCTGTTGAAACGGTGCAAGAAAACAGGACTGTATTGGTCAAAGAACAAGGAATCCCTTTCAAAGCAACGGGATGTTTTTCCTTGGATGAATCCGGTGCAATACTTTCTACTTTAGGGCCCATTTACTTAATTGAGTAAAAAAAAAGAGAAACGCAATTAACAACGTTTTGTTTTAGAATTGACAGTGATGGAAAATCATTTGCATACATCTGGTCATGATCCTCTTCTTTTGATCTACATACTCCTCTTTTTCTCTGCCATACGTGCCTTTCTAACCACAGACCATGACTAAACTGCCACACATGCATTCTGCGTTCCTGCACTCGTTCCTCTGGAGGAAATTTCATACATCTCCTTGTGACGGTAGGGGTAAATATGACTGCTTTTAATAAAGGTCAAGCCCTACCTGTCAATAATACATTTGTATTATGTGTACAGTATATATATATATCTATGTATTATGTAGCCTGGTTCCAGCACTTCAGGGACCAGGGGGTTAATCTTTTTATGTTGCTGTTAAAACCACCAATCAGGGGCTGGGTCATATTGGGAGCACCTGCCAATGTTTCTCCCTAAATGTATAGAACACATCCTCCTAAAACTAAACGGAACTGGCACTCCAGAGGTCTTCGGAGGATGTGTTCTATATTATAGGTCTCCCCAGCATAAATCCAGTGAGTGCACCTATTTCTTTCTCCTCTCCTTAAATGTAGCCATGGGGTATAGAAGGTGGGGAGGGAGGCCCCTGATTTAGACTCAGGATAAGTGCTGCTCTATGTCAGTGTCAATTGCAGTGCAGGTGCCAGGCCTGGAGTTCTGTTCCAGAGGACACTGCATGAAGAAGGACAGGGGAAATCCCTATTCCTAGTCCTGCAAGGTTTCCCCAGTTGTGAGTATTTGTTGTTTGTGAGTAACAGTTGTGGAAACTTGTTTTTCCAATATATTAATTTCAGGAACTCTGTTGTTCTGTTTCTCGAATTTATCCCAGGTGTGATAGTCCTGGTCTCATGTGACACTCCTTCGCTACAAATGTATTCTATCATGTTTCAACTCTGCTTTATTCCAGACTAAACAAACCTACTTCTTGTCACTAATCAACACTCACAAATCTAACCCACGCCATCTGTTAATTGTTTTTCTTCCTCCATTTCAGCTGAGGACTTTGCTGACTATTTCAAAACAAAGGTGAATTCCATTCATCAAGACATCCCCGCTGTATCCTCCTCACATTCTACATCTATTCCAAACTCTCCTCCTACCTTCCTTAACTTGTTCCCTCTGTCACAGAGGAGGAGGTGTCACTGTCACTTCTCCCTCTACCACCTGCCCACTTGACCCCATTTCCTCCCATCTCCTCAAACTCTTGCTCCTACTCTAATCTCCACAATCACACACATTTTCAACTCCTCCCTCTACTCTGCTACCTTTCACTCCTCCTTCAAGCATAGAACAGTTATACCTTTACTCAAAAACAGCTTGACCCTACCAGTCTCTCTAATTACCGCCCTGTCTCCCTCCTGCATTTTGCCTCTAAATGTATGTATGTATGTATGTCTTTATTTATATAGCGCCATTATTGTACATAGCGCTTCATAGCAGTAACATACGTAACAATCATATAAATAACACAAAAGGCTGCGCTTATAGTGCTGGCGAGGGCTTTAGATACAAAAGGGGTAGAGAGAAGACATCCTTGAGCAGAATGCAAGAGCCAGGATGGTGCATAGCGAGAAATTAGGGCTAAGATGTAAGGAGGAGCAGAAGAGAGAGCTTTCAAAAGAACTATTCATCCCACGGACAGTACTAAGGACTCGGGCCATCCCTTAAGGTTGGAGGAAAGGAAATTTCACCAGCAACAAAGGAAAGGGTTCTTTACAGTAAGGGCAGTTAAAATGTGGAATTCATTACCCATGGAGACTGTGATGGCAGATACAATAGATTTGTTCAAAAAAAGGTTGGACATCTTTTTAGATGGGAAAGGTATACAGGGATATACCAAATAAGTATACATGGGAAGGATGTTGATCCAGGGATTAATCCGATTGCCAATTCTTGGAGTCAGGAAGGAATTAATTTTTCCCCTTGATGGGGTTTTTTGTTTGCCTTCCTCTGGATCAATAAGTAAGTATAGATATAGGATAAAGTATCTGTTGTCTAAATTTAGCATAGGTTGAACTTGATGGACCTATGTCTTTTTTCAACCTCATCTACTATGTAACTATGTAACTATATAAGATTGTAAAGCTTTAAAAGTGTGGAGGAGAATTGAGTGTGTGATACGGGATTTGATAGGAAGCCAGGAGAGGGATTTCAACAGGGGAGACGCAGAGACAGATTTCGGAAATAGTAGAGTGATTCTGGCAGCAGCATTTAGGATAGATTGTAGGGGAGACAGGTGAGAGGCAGGAAGGCCAGACAGCAGGAGGTTACAGTAGTCAAGACAGGAGAGAATGAGGGTCTGTGTCAGAGTTTTAGTAGTCGAGCAACAGAGGAAAGAGCGTATCTTGGTAATATTGCAGAGGAAAAAACTACAGTTTTTTGCTACCTTTTGAGTGTGAGAAGAGAATGTGAGAGAGGAGTCGAGTGTGACCCCAAGGCAGCGTGCTTGGGCTACTGGGTGAATAATAGTACTTCCAACAGTAATGTGGAAGGAGGAAATAAGGCCAGGTTGTGCCCTATTGACCTTGAACCCCTTGAATTCTCTCCCTTGCTCCATTTTCTCCAGTTTCTCACCTCCTATTCTCTTGTAGATCCTCTACAATCTGGTTTCAACACTGCTCACTCCACTGAAACAGCTGTAATAAAATAACTAATGACCTCCATGCTGCCAAAGACAAAGGGCATTCAATTCTGCTCATATTGCTCGACCTCTCTACAGCCTTTATAACTGTGGACCAGATTCTTCTTCTCCATACTCTTTGTATCCATAGCAGAGCTCTATCCTGGATATCATCTTACCTCTCCCATCATACTTTCGTGTCTCTTTTGCTAACACCTCCTCCTCCTCCTCTGTCGCTCTATCTGTGGGCTTAACCTACAGACCTTATCACATATCTTGGGTTCAAATATAATCTATATGCTGATGACACGCAAATTTACCTTTCAATCCCTGACCTTACACCTGCTGTACAGACCAAATTCTCTGAATGTTTCACCGCTATATCAACCTGGATGGCCCTTCGCCGACTCCAACTTAACATATCAAAGAAAAAGCTCCTCATATTTCCTCCCAAACCTGTCCCTACTATCTCCTTCCACATTACTGTTGACAGCACTGTCATACGCCCAGTATCACAAGCATGTTGCCTAGGTGCCACTTTTGATTCCCCCCTCACATTTTCCTCTCATATTCACAATGTAGCTAAGGCAAAGATATAACTAATGAGCGCTACTCTTACGTCCGGGATAAAAAAAAACATAAAACCAATAAAAGCAAACACAACAAATAACACCAAATAGGAGACAAAAAGATAGAGAGAAAATGAAATGAATAGTGTCAAATGTATTGCAGATGTGTGAGGAGCGGTGGTAACTTAGTTGATGATAAATCTGCAGTGCTTTGAGCTTCCAGGACTCTGCCTCCTCCACCGTGAAGGGACTTCCGATCTCTGGCTCTCACCGACACTCTGCGTTCCAAGCCTCCTCCGCGAATCAACATCCAAATCCTTCTCCTTCTTCCGATTGGCAGACTCTAGAATCGACTCCTACGCGTTTCACCAATCAGGTTGGCTTCATTAGGGATCCTGATTGTTGAAACGCGTAGCAGTTGATTGTAAAGTCAGACAATCGGATGAAGGAGAAGCATCTTTCTCTGCGTCCAGCTGAAATTCCTCTCCTGGCTTCCTCTCAAATCCCGTATCACTCACAAAATTCTCCTCACTTTTAAAGCTAAACACTCCTCTGCCCCTCTTGTTATCTCTGCCCTAATGTATTACTACACACCTGCCCAACTCTTGCGTTCAGCTGAAGGATGTCTTCTGTCTACCCCTTTTATATCTAAAGCATTCTCCTGCCTAGAACCACTCTCACTCACTGCTCCACACCTCTGGAATGCCCTTCCCCTCAGCATATAACTAGCACCCTCTCTCTCCACCTTTAGGACCTTTCTTAAAACACACCTCTTTAATGAAGCAGATGGGTAGCTCCGCTGGCTGATACTATACATCTCATATGCACTGACCTTGACCCCCTGCAGATGGACTTACTCCTTCTGTCTCTGTAAGTTCACCCCACTTACCACTTAGATTGTAAGCTCTCATGGGCAGGACGGACTCTTTTTCCTATTGTTTTATGTCTGAAGCGCTTATTCCCATAATGTGTTTGCATTTTATGTCATGTATATTACTGCTGTAAAGCACTATATACCTGGATTCTGCTATATAAATAAAGACATACATACTTATACATCAAGATGCAGATATTCTCAGCTTTAATCAGAGCCAATATAAATTATCAGTCAGTGACGTACGCATGGAAAAAAACAGCCACTAAAAAACATTTTTCTTATACCATTCATGTGATTATATCCATAAATACACACACATATATGTATATATACATTTGCATATTTTTGTGCAAAAAAAGATTAACCTTGTTAAATTTACTCCAGTCAATTCTTTTCCATGTTTTTTTTTAGCATCCAGTGTCATAATAATTATAACCATATCGTTTTTCTTATATAGCCCTGCCAGTTTACACAGCATTATACATAGGCCCTGAAGGGTTTACAATCTGAAAATAAATATATTGTATAGGTAGAAGGAGCACTCGCCATAGATATAATACACAAAAATAAAGAGGTGCAAAACAAATCTTCAGACACAATAAGGAGAAGTAGCACCAATCCCCCTCATAACGCTTCAGGGGACACTCTAGGCCTGCATCTGACAAAGGGAGTATCCCCTGAAATGGTATAAGGGGTGCTAAACGCCAGTCCTCAAGCCCCCCCAACAGGTCAGCTTTTCAGGATATCCCAGCTTCAGCACAAGTGGCTTAATGAGACGGTCAGTCGAAGACTGAGCCTCTGATTGAGCCACTTGTGATGAAGCAGGGACTGATTGAGCCACGTGTGCAGAAGCAGGGACTGGTTAAGCCACCTGTGCTGAAGCAGGGATATCCTGAAAACCTGACCTGTTGGGTGGGCTTGAGGACTGGCGTTGAGAAAACCCAGGTATAAGGCACCAGGGGATAGTCTCTTCATATTTGTGTTTTATCATTGTCAATTTTCCTGTATTTATGGGCTTATGGAAACTTTTATCTTTTTTCTTCTTTGAGGTGTCTTATTTACCGCATTATTTAATGTCAATCTAAGGCCTAGGGCCCCGGGAGATAAGGTGACTTACCTAAGATCACAAAGAGAGCTGTCCCTGGGATTTAGCATAGGCTTAGCGTCATGTCAATATCATAACAATTGAATCTCAACCACCCCAGTGTACATCTGCATTGCCCCAAAGGCAGGCGGCCTGATGGGGCTCGCCAACAGCTGCTCCCCTCTGCATAGGAACAGCGTGCTAAGGGTTAATCTTTGCTTGTACTTTGTTGAACGTCAACCCCACCCACTGGAATGTTAATGAGCCAAGAGGACATAAAGAACTTTGTGTTCATAGCTGCATTTAATCTCAACCACCCCAGTCTACATCTGCGTTGCCCCAAAGGCAGACAGCCCTTGGCGCAGCCGAAGGGCAGCTAAAGGGTGTGAGTCGTTTGCTGCCGTTCGCTGATGTTTGGTTATGTTAAAGCTGCTCTATTTCTATCTGAAACTCACAAGCCCTTTATCCTCTGTACCCAATTTTCCAACTCTATCTGTCCATGAAATGTCTGTGAAGTGACTGTATAACCCTGTTCTTTTAATGTAACCATGTATTGTTAGAAAACTCTGTGCCCAGGACATACTTGAAAACGAGAGATAACTCTCAATGTATTACTTCTTGGTAAAACATTTTTATAAATATAAATAAAAATAACAGACAGCTGTACATCTGGGCCGATGTGTCACTCTCAGCTTTTGGAGAAGATGAAAGTGAAATAACGCAGGGAAATAAAATGACTTTGTTTATGTAGCCCTTTTTCTGACGCTCCCAAAGAGACTACTGGTAACTGCACACACCTGTGCCTCCAGGAGATCTGAGCCTCCGCTAACTGGGAGCCTGGGGTAACACTTATAGCGCAGTGCCTCCACTTACCCAGGATCCCCGTGATGTGAGATTCCCCTGGGCAAGAAATACAACAACACACATATGAATGCAACTGTTTTTACTGTAACGAAACAGTACCTTATCACTTTATAATAAACCGTGGTAATAACACATGACATATACCTTATACTATAACGCAATATAACCTTAGTGGCTCGGCCACTCTCATCAGGAGTAACGTCTCCATCCCCTCACCGCGTGCCTCACACACCGTGTCCATGTATAGTACTATATTGGTATAGGCTCAGTCCTTTGGCCACT
The DNA here is from genome assembly GCF_040206685.1 of Ascaphus truei. Lineage (NCBI taxonomy): Eukaryota > Metazoa > Chordata > Amphibia > Anura > Ascaphidae > Ascaphus > Ascaphus truei. Next base: position 102,076,263 of record NC_134488.1, read on the forward strand.
TCACTAGCGTCCCCAAAGAGTAGCGCCTGTTGACCGGTGTTGGTGCACTTGATGTAAATAATACCTTCCGGTCACGGCGGTGACCGGTAACAACTTCGCAAAGGGTCAGACGCATCCGACACGTAGCCTCCAGATATCACGGTGTCCAGCCATCTGGTCCCAGATGACTGCAACCGCCGCAACTCTGTGCTTTGTCCCTAACTGGTACTCAGTAAGGGGTGAATACTCCTAGGGGCCTGCGGGGTAGAACTGTACTATGCAGGCGGGTCACTGACCCCCTGCACCCACACTACCTCTCCCTTCACCTCCCGGATCCCCTCTCACTAGCTTCTCTGCTTAACCTGCGACAGCTGCACTGCACTCAACCTAGTACCTGCAGCAACCACACTGCACTCAACCCGTGTCTCCTTGTCAGCGCACACAACACTGACAGCTGTGTCACTGACAAGTCTCCACACCACGCACACACCTAAGGGCAGGGTCCCTACCTTAGGGGCCTTCCCTCAGCACCTACCCACTACCCTATTGGGGATTGGGGCCTGCCTGGGACCTGGGGATTACCTTACCTGGTGTAGGAGCCACTTGCTCCCTACACCCTGCCTCCCCCTTCCTGCTCCCAGCTCCAACTGACATTGCCCTAAGCCCGCGAAAAGTATCAATCCCTGCTCTAGGGAATCCTGGCCTCTCATTGGCCACTCGGGGACACCTGGGGTGCTTGGCCCTAAGCCTCATGGGAGTTGTAGTCCCGTGGAGGCTGCTTTTGTCTTGGGGCAGCGTGTGCGATTCCCCTGCACATGCGCGACTCCCTAATGGCCGCCGCAACTCCCTAGCTTATCCCGCGCATGCGCGATCGCGGCGCATGCGTGCGCAACTACAATGGCGGCCCCCGCTAGCCGGGTGCGCCCCCGAGACTCCGAAGACCCGGAGCGCTCCCTGCTCCGGGCCCCACCTTCTCGCCGTGCCGGCGTGTCCGTCGCTGCCTCCGGCGGCACCCGCGACCGCTTGGCACGCAAGGAGGGGGGTCGTTGAGGAGGAAAATAGACCGGGGCTACATTTACGTCATACCTAAACCTGTCGTTACTCCCATTCAGGCAATAACCATTGAGCTATGCCCATTTTTATGCATGATATGACTTTTGCCCTCATTGCATCCACCCCCAAAAATGTATATGTGTAGAAATCTCAATATCAGTAGATGCCCTACATGGATTTGTTTCACTGTGATGCATCCTTGGGTTGTATGAGCAATGAAAATGCCTTAGGATCTGGTCCTGGCATAGCACACAATGCTCCACGCTTAGATGCCAAGACACTCTTGAGATCCAGGAAAGACAGCGTTTCCCCAAAAATAGATCAACCAAAAATGTGTATCCATAACACAAGCATACCATATTCTAATGTCAATAAAGGTAAAGCCACAGGAAAACGTCTTCACATTTGGCACAGTTGTTTTATTAGTTAAGGAATTCTTATAAGGAATCCATTAAAACGGCAATCTTGCCATTTTTATCCTTTTCCTTACAGGATGGGAACCAATGGTTCCTGTAGGGCTGAACCAGGCTATTTATCCTGCATACTTACCGTTGAAGACACCAGGGTTACTTCCACGTTTTTAAAGAGGATATAAATGTGCGCCCAATATGAAGCCACAACTGATGAAAATACGGCTTCCTATTGGCTGCTAGACCTGGGAGATTTGGTGGCCCTTTTGTTTACCCTTCATCGGTAAGGTAATGTTGGGAACTGGGGAATCTCCGGAGCTGAAGGTAGCATGTTTCAGCTCTGCGGGTTCTCACGGTTCCCATCCTTTCGCACTAGCATGGGGAAAAAGAGTTGAGCAGGGAGTATTCTACTCTCGAACGGACGTAAATGTGGAGTAATTCTAGTACTTCCTCTGTTTCAACAAATATGCTTGAAATGCATATACTGTAAGATAATGTACAGGTGGTACTATACACCGCAAAGACTATGCGAATGCTATCCAGGGGCCTCTAATAAATGTTGGAGAGGCTGCGGGGAGGTGGGAACGATGCTGCATATCTGGTGGGATTGTAACAAAATTAAGACATTTTGGGATTTGATACTGGAACAGATTTTTAAGATTACAAAGATTAGAATTCCAAAAGACCCGAGTATTATATTGTTAAACAGAGAAGGGGTCAAAGAACATAAAATCAAGAAATCATTATTAATACTAATACTGATAAAGTATTAATATTAATACAGTTGGAAAAAACTAGAGGCACCCACCATAGAACAATGGGACTCGAGAATGTGTGAGGTTATGAAAATGGGACAGCTATCATATATAACCAGAGATACAATGTTAAAATTTGAACTCCTATGGTTACCATGGGAAGAATATACAGAGAACAGGAACTTGTGAGAAGAAGGGGAAATAGTAAGGGAAGCTAACTACCAAAATTTAGGATACTATGGATAATTTAATTTGACAATCTAGAGTTTGGCTCATTTCTGGTAGGTTAAGTTAAGTTATATTATGTTTTATTCTGTGACTGTATAAGGTGGTTAATTCTATTAATAGCTCTAGTTTACTGTATTTAGTTATTTATAATATGTTAGATAACATATTGTATTGTATGGTACCATATAGCTGTATGCAAGGAAGCAATATGAAACTTTAACATTGCTTTATATACTGTTTTATGATGTTTATAGTTACGAGGGATGCTAATATAATACGGTATATCGGATATATGATTTTTGTATGTATTATGTATATTAATTGTTAAAATAAAATAAAGAATTTACAAAAAAAAACTCCAAACAATTAGTCCTTACCCTAAAACCCCTATCCTTAACCCCCTACCCTGAGAACTAAAACCCCCTTAAGTTAACTTACCGTATTGGTGAAACAGCCGGCAGCTGAGTGTCCAGCGGCGGAGCGGCTGTGGCCAAGGGTCCCTCGGCGGCCAAACGCTGATGCTGACTTGGCTGCAGCCAAATGTACAACCATTCTCCCTCCCAGCAGCCCGCTCTCCCTCCCAGCAGCCCGCTCTGCCTCCCAGCAGCCCGCTCTCCCACCCAGCAGCCCGCTCTCCCACCCACCAGCCCGCTCTCCCTCTCCCCATGCAGAGGCAGTGGAGATGTTGCTGGTCTGGATTGTAGCTTCTTCCCGCTCCCTCAAGTTCCCAGTGTAAGGAGAGGAGTGGGACGTATTCATCAGTGTACCAGCATTAGGAAGCTGACAGGAGGGGGTGGGAGAAGGAAAGTGACAAAAACCCTCCACAGCAAGGCATATAGCAAATGGAAATATAACTGTATGCTCACTTGCATGTCTTAGGCCTTGCCCCCGCTGCCTACTACAGCGTCCGCTGTGGCGGACGCTGCACGGACGAGAGCCCTCCCCTCAATGGCGCCGGGCCCGCTGCGAGGGGGGCCACAGCGTTCGGGCGAGAGTTGCTCCTGCTCTCAATAGAATTGAGAGCAGGACTCGCGTCGAGCGATTAGGCACGCCCCCCGGCGGTTCAGCCAATGAGGGCAAACCTGCCGGGTGACGTCATGGCCGTGCCCCCGTCACTCCCCCCCCGGTCTCTCTTCCTGCAGTGAGCTGCAGACCGGGGAATCGGCTGAACGCGCCGCCAATATCGCGGGTGCGCGTTACAGCGGAGAGACCGGGGCCTTAGCCTTAGGCAGGTCTGCAACCCCACCTTTCACCATTATCACCCAGCAAACAGCACTTCCACTGCAGCAAGGGAATCTGGGAAATGACATGCAAATGAGCACACAGTGACACTTTTTCCTTCAAAACCATTTTAAACATGGTTCCCTATAAGCTTAAGCTTGCTGCATGGTCACAGCTTTAAGCACAGCCAGGGTTAAGATGCATAGCCAGTAAACCCACCCACCGACAGCTGTTTCGACCTTAATGGGCCCCATCAGTGTGGGGTTAGTTACACTGGCTATGCAAAACTGAAGCAATCAGGATGGGTTTTACCATACTTAGTTAAGTTATGGTGAGTAAAAAAAAAAGTGACAAAAACCCTCCACAGCAAAGCATATAGCAAATGGAAATATAATTGTATGCTCATTTGCATGTCTTAGGCAGGTCTGCAACCCCGCCTTTCAACATTATCACCCAGCACACAGCACTTCCACTGCAGCAAGGGATTCTGGGAAATGACATGTAAATGAGCACACAGTGCCGCAGCACACTTTATTAAACCATCATAAATACATTCATTAACCATTACATAACGAATTAACCCCTCGTCTCCCAGCCAGAGAAAACGACTTCATAAACAACATTGGCCCCCAAGCCAGAAACCTAAATTACCATAACAACCAAGCAATCAATTTAACCATTCCCGAACCACCATTATAAAACTTAACCCTCTCTTATCCTGTGCTGCGACAAATAAACTACACATATACACACATATATTTATATATTTATATATATATATATATATATATATATATATATAATCAAAAAATAAATAGATGATACCGTTCTGTGGCTAACGAAATGCTTTTATTTGTGCGAGCTTTCAAGATACACTGATCTCTTCTTCCGGCGATGTTACAATGAATGACATCGCCAGAAGAAGAGATCAGTGTATCTCGAAAGCTCGCACAAATAAAAGCATTTCGTTAGCCACAGAACGGTATCATCTATTTATTTTTTGATTATTGAAGCACGGCTAACACGGTACTGATACCTCTACATGTATATATATGTATATATACACTGTATGATCTAAACAACAGACGCAATAACAGAAGAGGGTAATAAATGCCAGAAAATCTGGCTATAAAGGGACATATGCAATTGAAAGATTCGTTAAGAAAATGATGGTCCAAAGATCTGCAGAACTTACAAATAAAAAAGAGATTCCAATATGGTGAAGTACTTTGTAGTAGTGTGTACAGCGCAAAGTAGGCAGCTACTTACAATGTAGCAGGTATATCAGACATTTCAGGATAACAATCCTATACCAGCTGAGTCAGTGTGTCCGGAACAGCATCTCCAGCTCCAGCTCTCGTGGGTCACACCCTCCACGTCCCATAGAGATGATGTCAAGAAAGGCTGAGTAAATTAATCAGCTGAGAGGACGGCTGCAACCAATCTCACAGTCTGCTGTACAGTATATGCATGAATTTGCACAGCAAGTATCGACAGTCCATTTTATCAGATATTAGAGCATTAGGATATCACAAAAAGCCTCCACCCTACGTGTTTCATCTCATGAAGAGACTTCCTCAGGGTTACCCCGGAGGAAACCATATAAAGAAGAGAAAACCAAAAGCTCAACCTTAATAAACTAGTTATATCAATAGTAGATAATGTGGGGTACATGGGGTAATGAACACACACACACACACACACACACACACACACACATATATATATATATATATATATATATATATATATATATATATATATATATATATATATACAGTGTTTGACAAACCTATACATTTGCACGCCCCGGGCGAGTAGATTTAACATCGTGGCGAGCTCCTATTGGCCCAAGCAGCACACGTGTGGTACTAGGTGGCGAGTAGATTGTTTTGTTCGGCGAGTAGATTTTTTGGTGATTTGTCGACCACTGTGTGTATGTATATATATATATATAGCATTATCCCACGAATTGCACTCATACACAAAGATATGTCTTATAGCAGAGACGGATAGTCTTCTAATAGTGTACAGTAAAGGAACTAATGTCCTATGTCTGGGCTAATCCAGTTCACAAAAGGTAGCAAAATGTATGCCCACAAGATAAGTGATCATGCCAGATTATTCCAAAAAAAACAAAAAAGCTTAATTTAATAATTGAACTGACTCAGTGTACATATATACAGTGTTAGAAAAATAGATAAAAATCCCCAATGGTGGGTCATGGATGCATTTAGATGAAAGGCATAAATTGTACAATGAAAATAGATGCAAATCTGTGGATTATCATCTAAATAAGCCACATTAAATAGGGCTACATAGACTATTAGCCAGATGGATGAGCCTTATTCTCATACAGAACATCAGAAAATGTTGTATTTATCTATGATATACCATCTTAAGATAATGAATAGTGACCATTGGTGTGGTCAAAATACACCGTAGGACTCAATGCCAGATATCTATAATAGATCAACATTAAGGTAGGTATGTGTAAAACACGTCACTGGATAGTTTCACATAAAGTATGGAAAGGTACCTCTATACAGGGAGAGGATCGCACTGTGTTACAGGCAGATAGTATATACAGAATATAGGGACTAAGTTACATAGTATATCTATATCCATTCCCATGTAACAATTAGGCCACCCTATATAATTGCAAGGTAGATGGCATAAAGATGGTCAGTAGATAAGAGCCATATATAGTGTATAAAGCTACAGCAAAAAATATCGCTATACAACCGGTATCTCAGAGTAAGTTGAGCGCATCCAGCTGCATCCGTCCCCACCTCCTGACGTCACCGTCCTGACATCAATAAAACCCGATGAGCGTTTCGCGCGTGGGAGATGGGAGGAGAAATCTCCCATCTCTACCCGCCACCTCTCCTACTGCATGTCGTATATTTCCATGGCTGCCTTTGCTCACCATCAGTGTTGGAAAGTGGATCTAAAGGGCTAGTTACCCCCGCATGGCTATTTTTTATTTGTAAAGATATCTTCCTAATTCTGTATAATGAGATCTCTGGTTTCAACTCTCTGGGGTTTTTTATTTCCTGCTCACTGATTTTTAAGCAGCGGTTTTTATTTTCAGAAAAATTAGGCCAAAACTAAACATGGCTGCTCAGACCCCTCTATCCCGGTGACACGTGGAACTTCAAAAAGCAATATCCCAGAGGCTCAGGTAAGACGGTATTTTTGAGAAGTCTCTTTGAAGTCCACATGGAAAAAATCTCTGAGCTGCCTAATGGGGTTCAAATAGTTCAAATAGATAGCAGATGTTATACCATGTGAATACTCTATATCAGGATTTTGGCCTTTTTTGAGTAAAAAACAAAGTATAAACAACTGTAAAAAAATATGTTTAGCAATCTGCTTTATAAGATATATAGGTCATTTGGGGAAGCACTGCACCTTTAATGCCATTAGACACTGCATATGGCTCATGGAATAATATTTGGACAGCCTTGTTCTACACCAGGGGTGCGCAAACTTTTTTGTTTGCGCCTCACTGCCTGCTCTCCTCCCCCCCCCCTGCTCGTGACCACCACCCCCCCCCCCCTTTTACCTTTTCTCCAGCATCGGCTGCGTCATTTGACGTCACGACGTCATGTGACGTTGCGTTGCCATGGCAGCGCATTGCACTTTGACCCCGTGGCGTCATTTGACTCCGCGTTGTCATGGCGAAGTGTCGTCAGAACCTGTTGGAGTGAAGGTAAGATATATACAGAGGCCTCGCGCGCTCCGTCAGGATTCATTTAAATGTTGTGGGGAAGAGCGCGGGGCCTCTGTAAGCGCCGCACCCCCCAAAAAAATATGCACCCCCAGTTTGCGCACCCCTGTTTTACACTATGTAACTCTGACATCCACCTCATGGTGAGGCAAAGGAAAGTTTGATATCGATGCTTATAAAAGCTTTGTGCTCACTCAGAAAGTTACTTTTAACCTTAACTATCTAAACACCTGCCAAAAATATTTCCCTCCAAAGTTCAGGGTCCAATGTCTATAAAACATTTGCATATAGTGAAATTTGTCAGTTATCTCTAGCCAACTAAATGTTTTAAATGTGTCACTTTTAAGCTTACAATATCTTACAAACTAGGAATGGAATTTTTGGAACTTGCAGTAAACAAATTCATATCCAAAAATTCATACAAAGCTGCCAAGCTTCATCTACATCAGGGGTGGCCAGCTCCAGTCCTCAGGGGCCACCAACGGGTCAGGTTTTTCAGGATATCCCTGCTTCAGCACAGGGGGCTCAGTCATAATGACCGCTGTCCTGAAAACCTGACCAGATGGTGGCTCTTGAGCACTGGCGTTGGCCATCCCTGCTCTACATTTTACCTCTTTCCCAGAACTGAAACAAACTACAAATGAATTCCCTCTCGAACAATAACAAATACCAAATAATGCTGAACAGAACAGGTATGTTGCAAACCATTGAGAAATGTTCTTGTGTTCATGGCGTACAATCCAGGCTTTAATGTAATTCGTACAATCCAGGGGGAGCATATGGGGGGAAAAAACACAATGATACAAAAAATGTAAGTGCAGACGTAAGATGAGTATTGAAACCAATGCAGTTGCAGGCTCGGCTCTATACACAGCCTACTCACAAGATAGTGGATGTAATTAGGCAGGGGTTTAGAATACAACTGTGGTTGAAGACTCTCAGTAATCCCATCATTGGAATCCCATCATTGGCTCCGAAGAGGTAATCACACACGTGAGGGTAAAGAGAGACTCACATAGCGCAGATCAACAATATACAAAACGTTATGTAAAGCGTATATAAAAAACGCACTTACAATAGTGCCAATAAGATAGGGCATTTAACACACAATGGTGTCAGCAGAGTCCGTACACCGTCGTGATTTCTCACCCCCCTCTCATGTTATTCAGCCTCTCCCACAATCAGCCCGGACTTGGTGCGAGTTGCGGTCCGTCGGGTCCGTGACGTCACACATTTGCCGCTTCTCGCTCCAAATCTCGCGATGGACTGCCAGACGGGGGTAGCTCGGTACTGATCTCCGGAATGTCCAAGCGCAATAGAGAACTTTCCACTCTACGCGTTTCGCCAAAGTGTAGACAGCGGCTTCATCAGGAGTGTGAGTCCTCCTGTAGAAGCCGCTGTCTACACTTTGGCGAAACGCGTAGAGTGGAGAGTTCTCTATTGTGCTTGGACATTCCTGAGATCAGTACCGAGCTACCCCCATCTGGCACTCCATCGCGTGATTTGGAGCGAGAAGCGGGACATGTGTGTCGTCACTGACCCGAAAGACGCGACGGACCGCAACTCGTGCCAAGTCCGGGCTGATTGCAGGAGAGGCTGAATAACATGAGAGGGGGGTGAGAAATCACGATGGTGTACGGACTCTGCTGACACCATTGTGTGTTAAATGCCCTATTTTATTGGCACTATTGTAAGTGCGTTTTTTATATACGTTTTACATAACGTTTTGTATATTGTTGATCTGCGCTATGTGAGTCTCTCTTTACCCTCACATGTGTGATTACCTCTTCGGAGCCAATGATGGGATTCCAATGATGGGATTACTGAGAGTCTTTAACCACAGTTGTATTCTAAACCCCTGCCTAATTACATCCACTATCTTGTGAGTAGGCTGTGTATAGAGCCGAGCCTGCAACTGCATTGGTTTCAATACTCATCTTACGTCTGCACTTATATTTTTGGTATCGTGTTTTTTTCCCATATGCTCCCCCTGGATTGTACGAATTACATATCCGCACTTTGGAACCAGTGAAGACAGGACCCACCAGAGGGTTTGAGCTGGGAGTATCACAGTACATTATTTCACGAATTTATCACTGTGTGAATTGTTTCCATTAATATTTGACTTTAAGTTACACGTTAGATTAATGGTTATATTTAAACCTTAATAGAAATTCATTATATTTTTGTAGTGGAGCACTTATCGGCGTTTGCGCCTTTTTTTTACGTTTTGTTTCGTTTACAATCAAGGCTTTAAAACATGTGAAATTCCATTAATCTTAAAGGGGCGGCTATACGCGGTATACTGACATGTTATCCCCAGCATATAGTGTGCATTAAACGTATTGCACAGGTAGAAAAACATGGCCTCTAGGGTACGTTTGGTATGCGCCAGTGCAGGGGTGAAACCCAAAATTCATATTGTGGGGTGCAAAGTTTTTACCTGTTGGCGCTGCAATGTCGATGGATGGGGGCTGCTCTCTTACAGAGGCCCTGCTCTCTCATCAGCAATTAGTTTCATTGCTGTGGGGAAGAGTGCAAGGCCTCTGAAACCGTGTGCAAAATATATCAAATTCTTGGGCGGGGTGCAAAAGCACCCTTTCACCCCCTCTGGTTGCGCTACTGCTCCAGTGTAACGCACACTCATTTTTATTCCACCTTCTGCTTTTCCCAATGTAGAGCAGTGGGTGGAACATGTAGGCCAGGGGTAGGCAACTCCAGTCCTTACGGGCCACCAACAGGTCAGGTTTTAAGGATGTCCCTGCTTCAGCACAGGTGGCTCTGTGGTGCATGGGGACCTTAACATGTGGGTTGATGACGAGACAATGCCGAGGCTAGGAATCTTTTGTATACTATGGGATTTAGTCAATTTGTGCATGGCATGACACATGAGCACAGTCATACACTTGACTTAATCTTCAGGCAGGGGGTATCAGTTGGGGAAGTGAATTTTTTTTCCCCCCTATGGACAGATCATAGGGTGAGCCGGGCTCAGATTTGAGGTGTCCCAGCCCCTTAAACATAGTGGTGGGCCAGAGGCAGCTTGGGTTCAGGTTAGGAGGCTGCCTGAGCCCATTAGGTTTAGGGCTGCCTTGGGGTCCATCTGTCCTCATTTGTGCTTGACGACAACATCACTGTCTGCATCGAGAAGTACAACTTGACTCTCAGTGCAGCTATGGACAAAGTGGCCCCTCTTTCGAGAATGCATGCTCACAGATCCACAAGTGCTCTATGGTATTCTTGCGACCTCCGGGACCTATGGCAGGCTCCCCGAAGGAAAGAGCACCAGTGGTTGAGAACCCACCAGGATGCCGATTGCACAGCCTTGAAGGTATGTCAACAGGGGTCTAAGCATGCGGTCTTCAGGGTGAAGAAAGCCTACGGCGCCCTGAGGATGCACTCCTCGTGGAATCATCCAGTGGAATTCTGCAGGATGGTGAGCAGCCTAGTTTATTCAGACTGCTCCTCAACGTGGTTTGTCCAACTGAGGAGCGATGTGGTAAATTTCATTGATTCTTTGATGATAAAATCAAATGCATCCATGCTGCTATTCATCCCCAATGAACCCCGTGGTCTGCGTCATCCCACACTCAAAGCTTGTCTTGGAAGAGTTCAGCATCATCTCAATCCCAGATTTTCTCTCAATCACGGCTGGGATGAACTGGGCCACATGTGATCTGGATCCCTGTCCATCATGGCTCTTGAAATAGACCATTGATGCAGTGGTTTTGTGTTTGGTGGAGATCAATAGACCCCTCACTGTGAGGGAAGTGCTGGTGGCCTTGAAAAAGGTGCTGTTCCATTCTCTGTTGAAGAAACTAGGTCCAGATGTTGATGTTCTTGCCAACTATCATCCAATAGCCAACCTTACCATGGTAGGGAAGGTGTTGGAGGACATAGATTTCACCCAGCTGGAAGATTGTCTAGAAAGGTCCGGCTTCTTTGATGTCATGCAGTCTCACTTTAGAGCCGGTAATAAAACTGAGTCGGCCCAGGTCTGTGTGACAGATGACTTATGGGTAGTAATAGACAAGGGCTGTATTTTTGGAATTGTCATGTTGGACTTCTCAGCACCCTTCGACACAATTGATTTTGGGGTGCACCGCCTGAGGGACCTAGCTGTTATTGATGGGACTGCATTACAATTGGTTGTCTCATTCCTGCAGGGTCGGACCCAGCAGGTGGCCATTGGGGTTACTGGTAGGACCTGTTTCCTTTGAGGTCCCTCAAGGATCGGTGCTGTCACTGCTCCTGTTCAACATGTATGTAAGACCGCTGGGCAATATCATCCAGAAGCATGGTTTGAAGTGTCACCAGTATGCTGATGACATCCAGATCTATGTTTTTTTTTCAGGGCTGTCCAGGGACGACTGTTGCCACATTGATGGCATGATTAGACAAGGTGGCGGCATAGATGGAGATGAATTTGATAAAGCTCAATCCTGACCTAATGATTATGGGTTCGGCAAGATGCCTGAGTATGGGACAGGGGATTGGCGAGCTTCACCTAATCAATGGTGTACAGCCACTGCCCGTGTCCCTGGTTCGTAACCACAGCATCCTCTTTGACCAGAGTCTCAACATGTGAGCCTGTGGCCTCAGTTGCTAAGGCTGGTTTTTTTTATCTGAGGCTGCTTCGGAGCTTGCATCCACTCGTGCTTCTATGGACCATGAGTCACTGGTCCATGCCTTTGTGTCTACACGGTTGGACTTTGGGAATGCCTTATATGCAACACTGCCAGTGTGCTTGATGTGGCGGCTCCAGTTTGTGCAGAACGCTGGTCGGATACCAAGACGTGTTTCTCGCTTTGAGCATATTACTCCTATCCTGTGTGATCAGCACTGGCTTCCAGTGGTCTTCTGTGTTCAGTTCAAGTTCTCCGTAATGGCCTTAAACACTTGCAAGGTCAAGGGCCTGCCTATCTGCAGTCTCATTTGAAGCTACGGAAGGATACTGGATATGATCTCAGGTCTTCAGTGGGATCTGCCCCTCCATGCCAATGGTATGGCACCCTACTCTGGGTGGGCAGGTCTTCTCGTGTGCAGCTCCAGAGGTCTGGAAGTCTCTATCCCCAGAGCTCGGGTGTATATCTACTTTACCACTGTTTTGTGCTCGGTGTAAGACTTACCTTTTCCTTCTGGCTTTTCCTGTCTAACAAAATAATTGTATATCATTTTCATTTGTTTAACTGTAATGTATTGCGATGCTCCCTTAAGTGGAGGCGTGTTTTTACTAAAAAAAATAAATGATGATGGCGAAATAGGAAGTAACATGGCAGCCACATTGGATCATTAATAAGGTCAGCCCAAAATAATTGATCCTTTGTCTGCCAAAGTCAAGTTTCACCAAGGCCACAAGGCCTGGCACCATAAAGTCCTGTGTCATGTTGGTGAATGTTTTGTGACTTTGAGCCATCTGCTTGGACGTGGTAAAAACATTTTAAAAGGCTTTTGCAATTGGCAGAGCTAAGTGTCCCCTCTCACCTTTATATTTCCAGCTGCTGCAAATCTGTAACAGCCTTTAATGTAACTGTGGGAGTGTAATGTAGCTGCAGTAGATCAGTAAAGCAAGGGATGATCCATGCTTTTCATTTCTTTTGTCAATAAGTTACATTGATAATACGCAAAACAAGATTACCTGAAAGTGCTTTCTCGTAGTGTTTCCCCATTGTCACAAAGTTCCTCAGGCTGGGGTTGAACTGGTCTAATATAACCTGTAGGAGAAGAGAGGGATAGAACAAAATTCAGCTTTAGTGCTGTGTGTGGTGCAGGGATTATTTCATCTTGTCTATTCAGCACAGACATGGTTGAACAAGCATGACCACGTTGTGGGTCCAAAATATTTGGTTTTTACATATAACTTTTGTTTTTTTGAGGGATCGCTGTTGCAAAAATGGTACGTTATTATTATTATCTTTTTTCTGAAGCGTCAACATATTCTGCAGCACGGTATAATGGGGTACAACGTTATGTATATTACAAAAATATACAGTAACATACAGGTGAGGACAAACCTATACAAAGGGGTAATGTGTGAGCTTACAATCTACATGGTTGTTGATATATATACTTGAGGGAATATATGTAATAAGGTGCGACAGGTGCCTTTAAAAGCAGCATTTCAAGCACTTGTGAAATGTTGGTGTCTCTAGAAAATGTTAACTTATTTTATTTAATAACATCTTGCTCCCAAATTGAATGGGCTGAAAGGTGTCATCTGCTGCAGGAAGATATCTTTAAGGTATAGCGCTACTTAGTAAATATGGCCCAAACCGTTTTGGTGTAGTGCCCAGCCCGACAGGAAAAATAACTTAGGGGAATAAATGTCAAGAGTCACACATGGGCATTATAACATTAAGCTGGCACTGAAATAATAAAATCCACAAGGCATAAATCATAGAAAATTGTGGCAACTTGCTCATCTGGTGTAATGGAGTGAAGTGTTTATTTTAGATTTTAGGTTAGAACATCCTTGGTCCATATTTGTATCTGCTTGTCTTGTTTTTGTCAATAAATGCACCAGGTTCATATGCCATTAACGTCTGTAATTAACAGATTAGTGGAAGATGAAACAAACTAAAATAACACGTTTCATATATTTGAAGTCAGCACAAATGACCACAAAATGAATCAGACTGCATCATTTTGGTGTGTATATATATATATATATATATACGCTAATGCAGCAGTGCTCAAACTCGGGGGCACTAGATTTTCTGGGGGGGGGGGGGAGGCGCGGAAGTTATAGAGGTCCCATACTCTCCCCCCAGGCATTTTAATTAAATGCCGGGGGACCGCGCGATGCCTCTATAATACACTTGCCTTCCCTTCCAGCGACGCGTCGTCCTGGTAACCCGACGTCAAATGACGCCAAGGGGTCAAGTGATGTCTCATTACCATAGCAACGTGACGCCACATGACACCGCACGTCATTCAACGCCAGGGTCGAGCAGGGGGGGGGGGCTAGGCGCCAAGGAGAGCAGGCAGGGGTGCACACGGGAAAATGTTTGTGCACCCCTGCCCTAATGTATAAAGCATGGCTATAAGTCATGTAGTGGCAAAACTGACACAAAGAGCAACATATTCATGCTTCTTGATGTGCCAACATAGCCTATATTATTGTTGTGTCCCGTGTGCGGTTTTTTTCTTAAGGAATTCTAAAAATATATTGTGAAATTCTGCAGAACCCCGACCCTCTCTGATAGCACATCTGAGATCAGATACATTGTAAGGAACCCCAACCCTCTCTAATAGCGCGTCTGAGATCAGATGCTTTGTAAGGAACCCAACCCTCTCTAATAGCGTGTCTGAGATCAGATGCATTGTAAGGAACCCCAACCCTCTCTAATAGCGCGTCTCAGATCAGATACATTGTAAGGAACCCCAACCCTCTCTATTAGCGCGTCTGAGATCAGATGCATTGTAAGGAACCCCAACCCTCTCTAATAGCGCGTCTGAGATCAGATGCATTGTAAGGAACCCCAACCCTCTCTAATAGCGTGTCTGAGATCAGATGCATTGTAAGGAACCCCAACCCTCTCTAATAGCGCGTCTCAGATCAGATACATTGTAAGGAACCCCAACCCTCTCTATTAGCGCGTCTGAGATCAGATGCATTGTAAGGAACCCCAACCCTCTCTAATAGCGCGTCTGAGATCAGATGCATTGTAAGGAACCCCAACCCTCTCTAATAGCGCGTCTCAGATCAGATACATTGTAAGGAACCCCAACCCTCTCTAATAGCGCGTCTCAGATCAGATACATTGTAAGGAACCCCAACCCTCTCTAATAGCGCGTCTGAGATCAGATGTATTGTAAGAAACCCCAACCCTCTCTAATAGCGCGTCTGAGATCCGATGCATTGTAAATTCTTCTGTATTTGGTAAATGGTCAAATAACCCGAAAATTGCAGGGAACCTTTTAGGGATGGCCGGGGAACCCAAGGGTTAGAGACTGAGTTTGGATGTTGTACATTTCTGTTGTTGTTGGTGGCGCACATATGCAAATGATCCGCAATAATAAATTACAAGCATGCACCGCTTCTCTGTGCCATAAATGCCTCAAAATTGTCTGCCACGTTTTTCTTGCCTTAAGGACAAATTCAGGTACAAACAAACAATTTTGAGTGCCTTGCTATGTATGAACATGACGCACACCATGCAAAGAATAAGAAAACATGCACCAAATGTAAGAACATGAATAGGGACAACATGCCAACATATGCTGCTAATTATTTTAGGTGAGAAATTCATTTTTTACACATTGCAATTGCCCCCAATAAACCTGCTATTGAGCCTTAACCCTTTCATTGCCTTAGCGGCTATCCACTAAGGTAATGAAGCTGCTTTAATGTACATTTTATTACTAAAATAACTCGGGATGCAGGGGATCCCCGAGGCTGAAATCAATGCGGCTCAACTCAGGAGACCCCCTGCTCCCACACACTATTAATAAAAATTAAATTAAAGCTGCTTCATTACCATAGCGGATAGCCGCTATGGTAATTATTTTTTTTTATTGTTATTGGGGTTTTGATACTAATGTACATGAGCAGGGGGTCTCCTGAGCTGAACCGCATTGGTTTCAACTTCGGGGACCCCCTACTTCCCGAGATACAGGCCCCGTTATGGGGTGCCGGTATCCCAGTGCAGGATTTAAATCCCACGGTCACGTGACTCGGGAGATTTAAAAGCACAGGGGATACCGGCATCCCATACTGGGGCCCGTATCTCGGGAAGTAGGAGGTCCCCGAGGATGTAACCAACGCGGTTCAGCTCAGGAGACCCTCTGCTCATGTACACTATTATTAAAATCAATATTTTTACTGCACGATCGCCTTTTAGAGCCGTGCATGGAGATGCAGCGTCTCCATGCAGCTCTTACAGGGTGCAGTTTTTTCTATCAGCTAGAATTTATAGCGCGATAGCACTGATACAAAAAACAGGTTGGACGATAGTGCATTTTTTTTTATCGGCCTTAAAAAATGGCCTTCACTTCTTAGTGAATCTTGCTTTTGGCTTCATGTCTTACAGCGTGATAAAAAAATGCATAGTCGGACGCAAGAGCACTGATTTTATCACTGCTTTTGAATCGGCCCCTTTGTCTATTAAAAGTTAAACAACATACAAACTAAGCAGATACCGTATGATCGACAAACTATAGCATAGTCAACATTGCCAATCCTTTTGCACAATTTATACATACTGACTTATTTAACTGCACAGGAACAAAACAGGGTGGTTATATTGACAACAATGATGTATCCTTGTGAAATACAGTATATAAGAAAAAATAAAATGCACTCAGTCCAAGATGCCACCTAGAATATAAATAAAAATAATATAATGTGACAAGTGTATGATGTATATCAGCGTTGCGCAAACTAGGGGGCGCGCCCCCCGCAGGTTTACAGAGGCCCCGCGCGCTTCCCGAAGGTGCTTAAATTAAGCGCCAGGGAAGCGGCGAAGGCCACTGTAAACTGCACTTACCTTGCTTCTGGAGACGCGTCGTCATGGCAACGCGCCGTCAAATGATGCCGCGAGGTCATGTGACATCACGTTGGTCATGACGCCGATGCCAAGGTAAGAGGGGGTGGGGCACAAAGAAAGGGGAAGAGCAGGCAGAGGGGCGCAGGGAAAAAAGGATTGCGCTCCCCTGATGTATATAAAATATACTTTATATACAGTAGCGGCCGGGCTGAATCTAATGCAGCTGCCACCGCAGTTTATAAATAGCGTGGGCGGCGCACGGGCTGTCTTCGGCCAAAAACCAGCCGGTTTTCCCGCGCCTCGGGCGCTTTCAATAGTAAGCGCCATTAGCGCTTATCTATTGAAGCGGCCGCCGCGTGGGAAACTCCGTTTTTAAACGGAGATCAGACCCGCGGCTAACCCGCTACGCTCCCGGCAAGCTTTAGAATGAGCTTGGCTGGGACAGTATGTAGTAAAAGATGACTGTGAATTATCTCTTTATAGGTGCAATAAGTGTATTTGTTCCATCTATTTATATTTGTTGTGATATAAAATAGTAATATTAAATGCGTATGTAAACGAGGGCCTTAGAGGGTTAACCATGTGGGCTCACACAGTAACATTTATATCCCACTGCGTAATACTATAGGCTGAATTGGCAGAGCCTAAGTCCAGCCAACTTCTGCCTGGTGACAGTGACATCACAGTAGGATATAAATAAAGAGAGAGTGAGAAGGTGCTGGGACGCTGGTTCCTGGAGGAGTTATAGTGGAGGAGCCTCCCTGTGAATAGTGTAAATATGTACCTTGTGCCTGGAATATCCCCTCACATGGAGCCCATTTAAGCAAATGCATCACAGAGAGAGAGAGAGACAGAGAGACAGAGAGAGAGAGAGAGACAGACAGAGAGAGAGAGAGAGACAGACAGAGAGAGAGACAGACAGAGAGAGACAGAGAGAGAGAGAGAGAGAGAGAGACAGACAGAGAGAGAGACAGACAGAGAGAGAGAGAGACAGAGAGAGAGAGAGACAGACAGAGAGAGAGAGAGAGACAGAGAGAGAGACAGAGACATGAAGAAGTGTATGTTATGACCTGAGCACTTATCAACTGCGGTTAATAAAGCTGCTGTTTGTATGAATAAAGTTCCTGGCACCCATCATTGCATTACCAACACCCAGACTGCATGGATCCAGCACCCTGACAAGGTAACACAGTCTGAGCATGCCCTGTAAATAGACACTCAATTGAAATTCCTTAGGAGCCAGGCAAGGAGTGTTACATGTCTTTCTTTCTATTAAATCATATATAATTCACATATATTAACTATATATCTAATTAAAATGAACTAATATTTGTGAGTACAAAACAAACTTTGTGGCTATTCTCCCTAAATCAGTGTATAAACACATATAAAGATACATTGAAAATATATCGCATAAAAACAATGTGAAAAGTGTTGCTTTATAACTTGGAAACATTTCAAACTTCAAAAAATCTCATTGAGGGTCTGTAGCTGCTCCTCAACCTTCTGTAAATGTAGAAACTACAAAACATATGATGTATCCTTATTTTTAAAGGAGTGTTCCAAGCTTTTTTTTTCTCTAGGTATGAAGCAGGGGATCTTCTGAGATAAACAGCGTTAATTCCCCCCCCCCCCCCCTCATCTCCCCTGGAACCCCTCTGCTTCCGGAGATACCTACCTCTGTAGGTGCTCCATGATTCTATAAATCTCCGGCGGCTAACTAACCCATTACAATAAATTATTATTTAAATTAAAACATGGGGGGGAGGGGGGCTTCAGGAAAGCATTTATCCTCTTCCAGCTAATATTTTCATAATCACTATGTAGAGTTTCTTTTTGATCACTAAAAAATATACCAGAACTAAAAAAGATCCCCCCCACAACCTCTCCCTAGCCCCAGAGATTTTACCAAAGTTACCAACAGTCCCACTCAGTGGAATGATTCATAATATGAAGGAATGCGTTTCTGGACTCACTGGCACACACGAGGTTAAATTACCTGAAGCTCATTTTGGATGTTTCCCTCTTATTAACAGCCCGAGGGATCTAAAACAGCTTCAAACTTGCAAGGATGTTCAACACTGACATTTTTGTGTTCCATTGCATTTGTAATTCTTGAACCAGCTGGCATTGTGTCGGTCATGAAGAAGAACTTATCATTTCTATTTACATTCTAAAGATGATCAAAGCTATTTACTTTGAAGCCCTTCACAAACAACTTCCCAAATAGGCGAACATCTGCTTAGTGATTTTGGTGCCACACTTGATGCATAACCATTCATTTGCTAACCATGTTTAACGTGTAGTAGAGCTTCTGGCAGCTGGTGGCCTCTCATGGTGACAATGAGGACTCCAGGCTGCACAACCTGGGCGGAACCAGTACAAAAGAATTGCACTGGTTGTATTAAGGGAAAATCTCAGAGTGTTTTCAGTGGAATTATTTTTCTTTGAATATGTGCTTCTGGGGGGTTTTGCACTGGTTATGCAAACACACCCCAATTACTTTTTAGCACTACTGATCATAACCAGATTTTTTTAAACCAGTTAAATGCTCCATATCTTAACAATTAACACTACAATTTTCAATTTTGTAGGAATAATAAGTGCGGTGCATCGCCCAACACTGTTATTTGGTTAGATGATAAACACTGATTAAATTAACTTCTAAAAGGGGTATTTTCCCCCATGGACATTCCATGGTAGAAGGCTTTTACACTGGTCAAAAACAGACTATTCTTATATCTTTGCACTGCCAGGGCATAAAAATCTGCTACTCAGCACAGTGAGAACACTGACACACTGTTCCGGCTTCTTAACTAAGCTCAGCGCCTGAGCCCTTCCTTGGCAGTGTGGATGTTACTTGTCATGCTTAAAATTCTGCAATGGTCTGCAGATTTTTCGAACAACTAATACATGTCTGGGGCACTTTTCTGCATCAAAGTGCCTATTTCCTACACTTGTATACAGAAATAATTCAGGCCCCTGTGATGGTCTGATTGTTGCCTGATTAGTTTTTCAGAAGCATTTGTTCGTGCTCTTGTTCAGTTCTCACTTGACATGGGCAGCAAGGCACAGGCCTTTGTTCCTTTAGCTCATGAGCACAACCCATTAAATGTGCGATTCCGATACTTTAATGGTGTCATGACAAGTCTAACAATCAGGGACTACTGAAATATACAACATCTCAAACATGTTCAAACAGCTTGGTTAAATATTTACCTAGATTATGAGCAATAAACCTAATTTGAAATAATGGAAAAATTACAGTCTGCAGCCTGTACATGGTATAAATATCTGTTCACCACCCCAAGAGCTACTTATATATACAAATCCTGCTTTTGTATGAAGAATGAAGATAAAAGCTGTCATTAGGATACATACATCTCTTTGCTTTGTCATAAAGCTGCTACAACCCTACACTCGTCATTGTATTTTATCTGGAGGGGGCAGTACCAGTGCTACCTTCAGCGGTAGGTATCTGGAGGAATCTGGCGCTGAAATAAAGGCCGTTTAGTTCCAAGGGACCCTGCTTCCATCCAGGAATAAAAAAAAAGGGGGGGGGCAGGGGTAAAAAAATATATAGTAGGAATAGTATTATAGGAAAAAGTGCTACTTTATTACTCACCTTTTATAAAAGCTATATCTGTTAATGGTGGAAAAGCTAACTCAAAAAACGCATTTTGTAAACAAATACAATCATAATCATACGTAAGCCAAACATTGGGCTGCTTTGTCTCCTTTAGAAATTAAAATGTGTTTCTTGTCTAAGTTGCTAGTGGTGTGCCTGTCACTCAAGTGTCTCCTCGACTACTGTTTGTCTGTTCGGCAGCCCGCTCAACACACAGTGACGTCCCACACGAGTCAAACCCTTCCCAAGTTTCTGATTACTATGTTTGCAAACTCATGATCTAAAATACCTACATGTAGCTGACTACTGTAAAAAAAAAAAAGCTATCAATCTATTTAAACTGGTGGTTATCAATCTACAGTACTTAAACTGTAACATGAATTATAAAGCTCTCTTCTAAGACAAATTGGCTCATATTTACTAGACTACTAATCCACTTTGAACAGGCAGTGAAGTCTCTGTACTCTTTAGTATGTATGGGTCATAATCTTTGCCTATATATATATATATATTTTTATATATATATATATATATATATATATATATATATATATACCCACAGATATATACATGTATATATATATCATATAAAATATTACTTGTGTGCACATTCACATCTGTCAGACAGGTCTGCAACCCTGCTTTTCACCATTATCACCTAGAATACAGTGCTTGCACTGCAGCAAGGGATTCTGGGAAATGACATGCAAATGAGCACACAGTGCCACCTTTTGTCTCAAGCCCACATTACATGGACACCCTTAAGCCAATGCATGCTGCTTTAAACACAGCTTTGAAACATAGCCAGGGATGAGATGCAAAGCCAATAAACCCACTCACAGACACACTGTTTCGACCTTGTGGGTCCGTTCCGTTTGCGGTTGGTTGTACTGGCTTTGCTTGTATCAGACATGAGTAGGTCTTCACCACACATTATTACGGTTATGGTGAGTAAAAAGGTGACTAGGGTTGCAGACCTGTCTGAGAGATGGGAATGTGCACACAAGTAATATTTTTATATGCTATATGCTATAAGGTGGAGGGTTTTTAGTCACCTTTTTACTCACCATAACCATATATATATATATATATATATATATATATATATATATATATATATATAATCCCCTTCAGCCCCGTCAATCAACTGCTATATGAAGGCCTCCCCAAGGAGGCCTTCAAGGTAATGTGGTTGAAAGTGTCTCATCTGCACATTGTTCCAACACATTTTCTAATTTCATTCTCCCATCTTACATTTGGCCATTGTCTTAGTCTTTTGATATCTATTGGAATCCAGTTGAGTACCATCTTTGTCCAACGATGATAATTTCTTCTTACTATATTACCAGTCTACTGCTAATTAAATTTCTTCACATGTGATGTCACAGACTTTTTTCTGCTTCCAACCCATTCATTCTTTTTTCTCTGTCTTCGGGTAATACCCAGCAAACATCTTTCCCTACTTTTTTGAGTTGTCTGAAGCTCCTGAATTAGTGATGGACAAAACTGTCCCAGCTGCATTTTCCCTCTCCTTCAGCAAAGCCCTATTTCAGGATCTGGAGTTATGTTGCAAATTTATGCGAAACAAAAAAAACATTTTTGTCCAATGATTTGCAATGTGCTGTGAAAGTTTTGCATTTCTCTATTCTAAATTATCTTCTCATTTAGGGATCAAATTTCACATCCATCCGTGAGAAGAAGCAGAATACATTGGTAGTATACATTCCTCTTGAGGCACAGTGGAAGGTTCCTTTCAAGGATTGTCATATTTCTTCCAAATGCACTCCATCCCATCTTTATTCTCCTTATTTCATGCATACGGAACTCATCCATTGATACCTGCTGCCCAAGGTAAACATGGTTTTCATCTTCTAATTGTATTCCATCTACTTTGATCTTTGTAGAGTTGACACATTTATTGAACATCACTTTGGTCTGGTTGAGGTTCTCCAATTCATTCATTCATTGCTGGAGGTCTTCTGGACTTGTGTTGACAGTAACAGTGTTGTCTGCAAATCATAGGTGACTCATGTACAGATGGTCATCAGTTATCTGACAGAATGTGTTAATGAAACTAGTGTCGGATAGTGAAAGTGTTGTAAGGTAGAACCCCATTTGTTGAGCATTGGTGCGCCTTGGATAAGGCATTTTGGTGTTGGAAAACAGCCCACTGGAATGTATTGTAAGGTATCGGATATGCCATTCATCGTAAAGTGAAACAACGGGGAATGAAGACCGCCTGTATTCAACATTGATTTTGATTCCCTTTTCTTCCCAAGTATATAGGTCAGCGATCCCAAAAAACGTGGGGAATAAAAATGGCAATGGCATGGATATATTGCAAGAAAAAATAAACATCGTTGAACAAAGATGGTACTCAACTGGATTCCAAGGGAAATCAAAAGACCAAGACATTGTATTGTCTACTACATTTACACTATCTTCATAGATGCATTAAAAAATACTGTGTTACATTTCAAGACACCCAATAATAACATCTATCTTCAAAGTTAATACCATCCTTTACGTTGTTAGTGAAACTAAAATAATAATAATAATATGGGATACAAGTGGTAGAACAAAACAGACACAATTATTCCCTAGAATATATATTTTGTCTCCAAGTGAAACAGAAGGAAGGGAATCTCATAAAACATGTCAGCTCATTAAACTTGGCCAATACAGCCATTTCAAGGTTCTTCCAAACCTATGTGTATTTGTATCCATATGGCCAAGTTCCAGGAATGGTATCTTAAATTGCATGTGATATCTAGTATTGACTTTTATATATGATTGCGTGTCAACTTAAAAATAAGTAAGGAATGCCAAATGCTTTCTGTGGTATGCAATCATCAATGTTTTTCAGGGAACAAAAGTTCTACAAGTCATGTTGGTCCTGGAAAAGTGTAGGTTTGATTAAGGCTTTGGCACATATTAACACAAGGCTGCTCAACTCCAGTCCTCAAGCCCCTCCAATAGGTCAGATTTTTGGGATATCTCAGCTTCAGCACAGGTGGCTCAGTCAAAGACTGAGCCTCTGATTGAGCCACCTTTGCTGAATCTGAGATATCCTGAAAACCTGACCTGTTGGAGGGGCTTCAGGACTGGAGTTGAGCACCCCTGTAAGATGTGCCAAAGCCTTAATCAAACCTACACTTTTCTATGACCAACATATGACTAGTAGAACTTTTGATCCCTTTCAGTAATATAAAGGCATAGAATGCATTACTATACTATACACCAGGGGTGCGCAAATTTTATCCTTTGCACCCCCTCCCCCCCGCCCTATCACCTGCTCTCCGGGCATCTCATCTCTGCGATGATACATTGTCATGGCAACGTGACATGTGATATCGCGTTGTCATGGAAACGTGTCGCCATTTGATGCCACGTTGTCGCTATCAGAAGATGCAGGAGGAGAAGCTGGACAGAAGGTAAGGGGCCATGAGCTCTCCCCCAGAAAACCATTTAAATGTTGTGGAGAAGAGCACAGGGATCTCTGTAAGTGCGGTGCTCGGTTCTGCGCCCCCCTTAGAAAATGTTGCGCCCCCTGCTATGCGCTATTGGTGTACAAACAGACCTATTTACCTTCTCTGTATCTGTGTTCGCAACATGTTACATTGAAGCCCCTCAGACAGGGAGAGGTTAATGCCATGCTATTAAAGGCAATGCTAAAAATCAGCAAGCAGCATATGGTGTGTCCTCAATATTCCTAGGCCTTGCAAAAAAGACTCATTGTTTCCCACACAGCACTGCCAGGAAACAAAGACCCCTGGGCTGTGATTTATGTTCATCTCTTCAGCTATAACTGGCAGACAGAGCTGTACAAAGCTAAAATCAATCAAGCAAAATACCCATTTTTATAATACTCAAATAATATTCTTAGTCCACAATGTTACGCCAAAGTTTTTTTTCGCATTAGTCCAATCACTCGGTTCATATTTTTGCGATTGGGAATATTTCTAGTGGCATTTTTCTAATATTAAAGTATATTTAAGCAGGTTTTTTTTAATTGTTGATGGTTTTCTAAACACTACTAATTATTTGTATTATAATATTCCCACTGTAATAACCTATTATTACATATAATAACTGTGTGTGTACTATATATATATATATATATATATATATATATATATATATATATATATATATATATATAATCAAAAAATAAATAGATGATACCGTTCTGTGGCTAACGAAATGCTTTTATTTGTGCTTTTATATATAGCAAATCAACGCTAGGACTAGCACAAAGTGATAAAAATATAAGTGATAGATAAATGAAATATTCGTGTAAATAGAATATCCGGCACTGATCTAGGAGAAATAGGCTACTAAGATGCAGTTCTAAAGAGATATGCCTATCCTATGCATATATATATCTCTCTCTCTCTCTCTCTCTCTCTCTCTCTCTCTCTCTCTCTCTCTCTCTCTCTCTCTCTCTCTCTCTCTCTCTCTCTCTCTCTCTCTCTCTCTCTCTCTCTCTCTCTCTCTCTCTCTCTCTCTCTCTCTCTCTCTCTCTCTCTCTCTCTCTCTCTCCAATAGAAAATTGAAGAGCACATATAATAAGTGTGTGTGTGTATAATAACTTAATACAGTATTCTATGATCTTAACAATTCAAACATTGTTACTGCATTTTCAGATGCATCTGTTGCTTTTACATTGAACACTGTTGTGTGGACAACTCAATGATCATTGCGTAATTATTTCTGTGTTTCTTTTCACAAACATGTAATGAATGTATCTTGTATCTATAAATATATATTTAATTCTTCATTAAGAAAACTTCTCAAAAGGCACCAGTGTAAAAGCTACATGTTGCTGTGTCAGTGTCACTTGTCGGAGCTCCTTTGGAAACAACATATTCATAGAGCAATTGCCTATTCAATAGTAACCTTGTATTTCTGCTTATAGTTGCGTGAGAAACTTGACAATATATCCTTTAAAAACTTTTTTTTTTTAAAGCTACGCATTATTGCTGTTAATTTGGAACAGATCCATTGTAGTCTGTTATTTCTGGAAAACACTTTTTTTTGGGGGGGGGGTGGTTAATACAATTAAACTGACCAGACACTTGGAAAATATAAGGCAAATGAGGCATTGAAAGACCCAAGAGAAGGGGACAAGTGCAGCACAGACACAGATGGGACGACAACTGTCAATATAACTGTGTCTATGAGTGTGAGCAATTACAGACACTAGAAATTAATGTATCTGTGAATGTGCAAATACATTTATTCAGCTTGGGACGTGTAAGAGCCCAAAGCCTACATTTACAGACCTTTTATAATTCAATGTATTTATTTGAAATAAACTAATATACAATAAATGCAATAACATATATTATTATGCACCATATTTTTGATGTAACTAACATAATACATATAGATTATTATACAGGATATATGTAATCTAATGTATACAATACTTAGATTGTAAGCTCTCCGGGGCAGGGATTTCCTTTCCTATTGTCTGATTCTATTTGTTGCAGTTCTTGTATTATAATTCCCTGTACTGTCTCTCTTCTAAAGTGCAGAGTACACCATGGGCGCTGTATAAATAAAGATAAACATACATTCAATAACATATACTGTCAATTATTTTGCACATTTGGATCTAACTTTGAATCCCCTTTCTTTAGAAGCAAAGGAGTTATGAATGGACCACACTGCACAATGCCAGCTGCATTAGCAACCCAGATCCTGCCTGCCCTAATCTTTCTCTCTGTTCGCCTCTGCACTACACTGACTGAATGCTCCATCATGCCAGCCTGACAACTGCATAGGAGGATCTTACATATATACAAGGATAGGAGAGAGTGGTCAGAGGAGGAAGGACAGAGAAGAAACAGAGAAGAGACAGGCTAAAAGAGGAATGATATGAAGACAGAAACAGGGCAAGGGCAGAAGCCCTGACAGGATAATATATGATAGATAGACAGACAGACAGATGCAGGGAGATGAGAGATCCACTCCCATCCAAGAGGAACATGAGTCAGGAAAGTGCCTCTCTCTATACTTACTCTGTACACATTTTCAGTCAGCCTATTCACCTCATCAGACCTGGACATGTTGCTGGGGTTGGAGCTGTGCACATGGAACCTTGCTGGGAGGCACAGCGAATCCAGCTTTTGAAGTACTAGGGTCCCTGGAGGCGAGAGGAGACAGGAGGTGTCTCTCTGATGTTGACCACTGACCACTGCCCAGGGCTAACGGGTAGGGAGGTTGTCTGTGGGAGGGAGAGGGGCCTGAGAGGAAGCAGGAATGGGCGGAGGCACACAGGCTGAGACAAAAGTTCTGCGGCTCAGAATGAAAACTTCCACCCAATAAGGACAGCTCTCCTGTCACCCAGCTAACGTGCTCTGCATAAAGGGAGGGGCTGTGACAGAAAGGGGAGGGGCATTCCCATCTTTAAAGACATCTGTGGAAGACTGGAAAGGGGGCTCTTAACCTACATGACTTGTTACTTCATCCACAGTCTCTTTCATCCTCTCCTGACACACTGGCTTCCCCTGTTGAGAATGCCTTAGTGAATAGGAGACATGGCACTGTAAACAGTTTCATCCTGTAATGGGGTTTCTTACCAGCAGAATCCACAGTTACATGAATGAATGAAGCTGTGTTGTGTGTTGGATATTTGCAGTTTCTGGAATGTCCTTTTTGCCACAAGTGATTAATCTCTCTTCTTCGTCTGTTTATTTTTCCCCCAGTACTATGTTAGTTTGTTATTATACCAAGGAGTTCGCTTCTGTAAAGAATTAATGTAGAACAGACGATACATTAAATGATTTTAGCAGCTGTCCCTTCATTTAAAAAAAAAAAAAAAAAAGTAGCTACACTTACTGTATAAATTGCCCTGAAATATATGAATATATTTCAAAAATGTATAAAGTGGCCATCAGTTTAACAATTTGCCTTTTTACTGTATAACACACTGCCTCAGCTCTCATTGTTTTTTTACATGTGACAATTTCCTTTTTCATCCTGGGCAACAATCTTCAAGTTAACACATTACATTTGCACAACTACTGTATAAGGCAGAAGGGATCTATGTTAAAATGGATACACTGTGAGTGCTTATTTGCAAGTCATGACATAGAATCCCTTGCTGCAGTGGAAGCATTGTATGATTATGTATGATTATGGGGAAGGCAGGTTTTTGGACCTGTCTGAGACATGTGAATGTGCTCATAAGTAGTATTTATAATTGCGGCACAACTATAAAATGAATGTTAACTAACCCCTTTGATGACAAAGGTTCCTGCAACACATTGCACAGCCCCTCTGGTGGAAAAGTGATTAATATTGAAACTGATACAGTGTGAGATAACAGATTGCTGTCATTTCAATGAAAATTTAATAAATCCTTTACAATAGACATGCGCACTGCTTTTTTTAAAAATGATTTTATTATTGTGTTAAAGTCATTATTTTTCATTGTGTTCATTTGGAAATTTAGGTTTTTATTTTTTTCGACTTTAAAGAAAGTGATCAGTGAGAGTACATTGCCTGTGCAAGGTCCTGTTAAACAGCTGGTAACATCCCATACAAGACAGTATGTAACTCAATATATGCCCCTACCTTAAGCAAAGAAAGGTTCATTTATATTTGAAAAAGTATAATTATACAACTCAAAAACCTGATGTAGATAAAACCACGATAACAAACCAGAAAGGTATGTAACCCTTATTCCCCCCCCCCCCCCCCCCCAGGCTCATCTGACATATCTAGGGTGTGTGAGGGCGGATTACATGTACTGGGTGGTGCGTACCTGTGTGGAACAGGAGGGCCTGAGTCTCCCGCGGTGGTGTGGGGGATAACAGGACTAGGCTTCTGGGGTAGTAGCCTCCATGCTCTCAGTGGTGGTGCAGCGCCTCCATCCTCTATACCTTCCCAGAGTATGGGGTAGGACCCGTATAGAAGAGTGACCCCTGGTCCCAGGGTCGATGCTCCAGAATCACACAACAGTCTTTAGTAAAAAGGTAATGTCTCTATTGGTCCGAGCAGCGCCCGGCAGTAGTAGCGACAAGCAGCTACAACAACAACAGCAATGTCCCCAATTCGCACGACCCTCCACTCTCTACAGGTCTTTACTCCTCTCCTTCCCTCCAAGTATGCACTCCGACAGGATGGACTGTGCTGGGGCCTCAATACCTCACTGCCCACCTCAGAGGGTATCCTCTGGGTGGGGGATGGATTCTCCCCATCACCCCATCATCGGGGTGAGGGGCATTGGTCCACCTGAACTCGGCTCGCTCTCCAAATGTCATAGGCCAGAGTTCTCTCTCTTGCTTGCTCCCAGGACGGAACTAGGTATATTCCTCTCACTCCCAGGACAGACTCCAGAGTCCACTCCCTCGTAGACTCCAGAATAGACAGACTGTCACTTATAGGAATGGGCTGCTAAATAGGCTTAGCCCCACCCCTCATGATGTCAACAGGACCTCCCCTCTGGCTCATGCCTGCAGCACAGTCAGGGGCCTGCATCTATCACTCAGGGCAGGGCTTGAAGGGGGGAAAACCCATGATTACTACTGGTGCCTGCCCCTAACAGGACTTACCACAGTAGGAGGAAGATATGTATAGCCTGTGCTGTTTACAGGGGGCTACAGGTATATAACAAAGCAAAAAGGTTTAGAAACGTAACAAAGGCATTCGGTATAGAAGATGCTTGGCATATTAAAAATAAGAATCAAAGATATTATACGTTTTATTCGACTTCTCGTGATTCCTATTCAAGGATAGATGATATATTTGTCACTGCTAACCTCATTGATAGAGTAGCACAGATAAATATTGGTCCTATAACATGGTCTGACCATGCCCCAGTGGAGCTATTCCTGAACCCCCCTTTTGCAAGACCTAAAGTTTTTCAGTGGCGCTTAAATGATTTGCTAAATCATATAGAGATTGAAAAGGAGATCGGGGCCTCATTAGAGAACTGTTTTTGGATGAATAAGGGTTCAGTCGATTCCCAGACTACTTCTGTGGGAAGCGCCAATAAGGGGCAGATCATCTCCATAGCCTCATATAGGAAAAAGGCCAAAATCCTCAATCAGGAAAAACTAACAGGAAAAATAGTAGAGTTGGAACAGAGACATAAAAGATGCCCCAGCAAGAAGATATATAAATTATTAAGACAGGCCAGAGAAGAATTACAAAGATTACAACTTGAAGATAATGAAAAAGTCTTGCCATAGACCAAGCAAATCTATAATGATCAGGGTAATAAGGTGGATAGGTTGCTGGCAAGTACATTTAGGGGAGTCAGAGCTAGGGCACAGGTCTCAAAGCAGGGAAATTGAGAAATTACGTACAATCCCTCCTTGATTGCTCAGGAGTTTACAAAATTCAATAATAACCTATATAACCTAGATTTGATGGTCCCTAATGCTAAAAAAAAGCGACCCTAGATCAAATTGATGAATATTTAAAAGACTGTGACCTCTCCAAATTAGAAAAAAGGGAAGGGGAAACACAAAATGGATGTGACCCCTAAAAGAATTCACTTAAATGCACACCACCCAGGTGTAAAAATTAACTTTTAATAAATCCTTAAAACATATATTACCAAAGTAACGTGTGATGTGGATTAAAAATGTATTAAATCATAGCTATCAAGCAACCGTGTCATTGGTTATTCATACTATCCCAATACCAATAAATATGGTGGGATGTAGAAGACAGGGAATGCTATGAGTAGGGTATTAACCCCTCTGGGGCAACGATGAGACCAAATGTAGAGTTGAATATAAATATATTCAGGTAGGTGGCCACAGGATTGAATATCCTAATGCTGCTAAATATAGCTCCCCTGCACATTTACATAGAGATTAGTCTAAATAATAATGCTGGCATGTGATGGTATAGTAGCTGTACCATAGAACTTCCAAACACAGCAGTGCTGGCTTGAATACACAGCGATGCGATGTGAAGACGCCTCACATAAAGTGCAAGGATAGCAGGCACACTGACCATGAATTGATTATTAAATAGTTAACTCATATGGTCTTCACAGTCCTGGACGCGCAATGTTGTCAGTCTCCTACTTGGAGCTGTTTTTAATGTAGTGTTTGCAGTATCCTGGGTGTAACTGTGAAGACCATATGAGTTAACTATTTAATAATCAATTCATGGTCAGTGTGCCTGCTATCCTTGCACTTTATGTGAGGCGTCTTCACATCGCATCGCTGTGTATTCAAGCCAGCACTGCTGTGTTTGGAAGTTCTATGGTACAGCTACTATACCATCACATGCCAGCATTATTATTTAGACTAATCTCTATGTAAATGTGCAGGGGAGCTATATTTAGCAGCATTAGGATATTCAATCCTGTGGCCACCTACCTGAATATATTTATATTCAACTCTACATTTGGTCTCATCGTTGCCCCAGAGGGGTTAATACCCTACTCATAGCATTCCCTGTCTTCTACATCCCACCATATTTATTGGTATTGGGATAGTATGAATAACCAATGACACGGTTGCTTGATAGCTATGATTTAATACATTTTTAATCCACATCACACGTTACTTTGGTAATATATGTTTTAAGGATTTATTAAAAGTTAATTTTTACACCTGGGTGGTGTGCATTTAAGTGAATTCTTTTAGGGGTCACATCCATTTTGTGTTTCCCCTTCCCTTTTTTCTGATTCACTTTCAGTTCACAGTTTGCACCCACCTTTTGATTACCTCACTTATGTACTTAAACACTTTATTCAATTAGTATGGTCCTGTGATCACTCCCTACTCTTTGTTGCCTCTCCAAATTATCTGCAGATTACATGAAAGTTAATAGTTTTTAAAGGGAACATAGATTCTGGCAGAAATGGCTAAAGCAAATATAGTAGTTATTCCTATAAGGAAGGCAAAGACCCAATGAGCTTTGCCAGCTATAGGGCAATATCCGTTCTAAATTCAGACTTTAAAATGTATAGTAAAATTATGGTAAACAGACTTAACTCAATTCTGCCCCGACTAATACACAACGACCATGTCAGATTTATAAGCGAGCGGCAAGCTTTGGATAACACACCAAAGATTATAAATATCCTAGATTCTATCAATTATGCTAAACCTAAGGTGATGTTACTAAGCCTGGATGCTTAAAAAGCGTTCAATAGAAATCAATGGGATTTTTTAAGAAGAACACTTTTGGTTTTATGGGCCCATTTCTGACAGAAGTCCGGGCACTATATAAATCTCCAATGACAACATTAAAAATGCCAGGAGGAGAGCAAAACCCTATTAATTTTAGAAATGGAACCAGACAGGGTTGCCCTCTGTCCCCTTTGCTGTTTGCTTTAACTATCGAGCCGTTAGCGGCTACTATTAGGAAATGTCCTAATATACAGGGTATTCAGATAGGAGGAGATATGTTTAAATTGTCTTTATTTGCTGATATTATATTGACACTCTCCAACCCAATGACATCTCTACCTTATCTGCAAAAAGTATTACTGGAGTTTGGTTCTCTCTCAGGATATAAAATTAAACACAGCAAAATCTGGGGCCCTCAATCTAACACTCCCAGAAACAGAAGTGAAACTAATAAAATTAAACTTCAGCTATCGCTGGACTAAATCATGACTAAAATATCTGGGAATATTCCTGACTAAAAGCTATCAATCATTATACTATCTTGGATGGGTCATATCATATCTGTAAAGATGAATGTTCTGCCAAGGTTACTTTATTATTTTCAACTGCTCCCAATTGCTATTCCAATGAAACACATAAAAGATATGCAAGATGGGATCATGTCATTATATGGTGTGACAAAAGACCAAGGTTAGCGAGATTAGTTTTGCTGTCCCCAAGAGAAAGAGGGAGTTTGGCAGTACCAGATACCAGAAAGTATTACCTGGTTACCCATCTAAGGCAAATAATGTTCTGCCACTCAAAGCAAATATTTATGTATGTATGTATCTATGTATGTCTTTATTTATATAGCGCCATTAATATACATAGCGCTTCACAGTAGTAATACACATGACAATCATATAAATAACAAATAATGCAAATAACAGATCATGGGAATAAGTGCTTCGGACATAAAAATTTACATTTAGGAAGAGGAGTCCCTGCTCCGAAGAGCTTACAATCTAATTGGTAGGTAGGAAGAACGTGCAGAGACAGTAGGAGGGATAGACCTAGAAAGTTTGTTTAGTAAAACAGCTGCACTCCTGGCCCTTCTATGGAAAAGAAAGCTCGCTAGGCAGTCCCAACAAGGTGAATTTGACTCCGCAGTTCTAAGATTTTGTAAGGGTTCCAGCCCAGGCTTCGGCTGGAACCCGCCCTTACCTGGCTGGTGTGAACATTTTGATTACTGGCAGCCTGCTTTACTGTTCAAGGGCTTAAATAGCAGCCAGTGACTTCCAGCCCCTGCCTGAGCATTGTATACTTTTTGTTGTGTCCCTGGCCACCCTGGGCTCTAGGTCCTGAGCCTTCCTTGTTCTGAGCCTTCCCCATTCCTGAGCCTTCTGTGTGGCTTGCCAGTCCCTGTGGCTCCCCTGTTCCAGAGGCTAGCCTGTTGCTGTGGCTTGCCTATCCCTGTGGCTCCCCTGTTCCAGAGGCTAGCCTGTTGCTGTGGCTTGCCTATCCCTGTGGCTCCCCTGTTCCAGAGGCTAGCCTGTTGCTGTGGCTTGCCTATCCCTGTGGCTCCCCTGTTCCAGAGGCTAGCCAGTCCCTGTTGCTTGCCTATCCCTGTGGCTTCCCTGTTCACTTGGAATTCCTGTTGCTGACCCAGGACTGTGACCCCCAACCTCGCTGCCTTCCGTCTGCCCTGACTTTTTGCCTGTCGCCTGGATTCTGCACCACTGCCGCCTGCCTTGACCCTTTGTCTGCTTACCGACCACATAAAGTCTAACAGGACTCTGTCCCTGGGCTTAGGTCGGTTCATTGGCATCCCTACCTCAGCCCTGCGGCTCCGCTTCCTGATCGGAAAGCAGCATAGTCCCAGATTTACACTTAAATTGCTGGAGGGGCTGTGGAAAGATGGGTTATATGGCCCATATCTGGTGGCTGTGCCCAAAAATACAGAAGTTTTGCGTAATGGTGCCAAAATTGATAAGAGAGACTATAGAAATAGTAATACCTTTGGATACGCTCATAGTGTTCTGGCTAAACCAAAAGAAGACCTTAATACCAATAAGATTATGTCACATACTGTATATTAACTGCAGCAAGATGCTCAATTGCAGGGGCCTGGAACAAAACTCAGCCTCTCTAGGGTACAGGTAGTATAGAGAGTGAATGAGGTCAACACAATGGAGAGACTAACAGCGTTTATAAGACACAAGACCAGAAAATTCCATAAAATATGAGAACCGTGGAATTTCAGGAAGAGCTAAACGATATAATTCTCTTATGGGGGATTGTGAAAATGTATATAGCTAGGTGACTAGATAGAAGTTTTGTCGGGAAAATAGTGTGTGATGGTGTTATAGTATGGTCATATGCATACAATGAAACTGATGTATTCGGTGGTACCTCCTCTCCTCCGCCCTTTTTATATTTTGTATCCCCACCCAGTTGTTTGAAAAGACAAATAAAAAATAAGTTATAAAAAGTATAAATACCTTATCTTTAAAGAAAGGATTGTGGGGGAAAAAAACATGTATCCACTCACAGTATTCAACCCAATTCCTGAAAGTTTCATAATAACCATATGGGGTTTATTGAATCCTAAAACGATGCCTGAGCTCAGAAAAATGAATTTATTATTTTTCTTGAATGTGTATCTTTATTTATACGTATAGCACCATCCATTTACATAGCGATTCACAGCAGTAAGACACGTGATGTAATAATATACCACATAATGTGAATAAGCGCTTCAGACATAAACATAACATTAGAAAAAGGACTCCCTGCCCCAAAGAGCTTACAATCTAAATGAGTTACAATTCTTTTTTGTGTCTGCCATGTGTGCAGCATCCAGATGAAGACAGATTTTTAATCATAGCAGTACAGATGTAGCAGACATTATTGTCCCTGTCAGCACAGAAAAACACATAAAACAAAGCGTTAACACATGATGAATATCGCGTCAGCGTTAACGTAATTCCATCTGTATGTGTGCAGGACTTGTAAATTCCAGAACTCAGCTAGTTACTCACTATAATAGAAAATCAACACACTGGAGAGATGAATGAAACATTAAATGTTCCATTAAAAGCACACACAAAAATAGAAACAAAGTTAGTACAAATGTAATCTTGCATGAATAGTATCTGTGATGGAAGGCCATTGAAAAAGTTACTTTATTGTAGCCATTCCTAGCTCTGTTTTTCTTTTCTACTTATTATTTGTGTAAAACACTACATTTATTCAATGGTCATTAATCACACATACTTTCGTTATCGTCACAATAACTATGTAATGGCAATTTATCCTTATGTATCAAGGGCAATAACAAATGCCACAACTACATTATTAACTTACAGCGGCTGTGTGGGGCAGTTACATTACAATAGCCACGGTATAACCAAAAATGCAGGTCCTACACTACACTGTGAACCCTTCCTTTTACCTCTGTATGAGGGGAAAGAACCATAGTAGGTCCTGTTCTTGCAGCAAAGTGAAAAGACCTCCCAAGTTAAAAAGGTGAGGAGTGAGCTCTGGGGGTGGTGCCACCTACCTCCATACAACTGTTACCAGTCAGAAATTGATATTCATGATGTGGTGGGTGCAGGAGTTTGAGCTAGCTGGGAATGTGTGTTAACCAATTTCTGACTGGTAACAGTTGTATGGAGGTAGGCGGGACCTCCCCCCAGAGCTCACTCCTCCTCACCTTTTTAACTTGGGAGGTCTTTTCACTTTGCTGCAAGAACAGGACCTATTATGGTTTTTTCTCCTCATACAGAGGTAAAGGGAAGGGTTCACAGTGTAGTGTAGGACCTGCATTTTTGGTTATACCTTGACGTTTGGTATGCAGGCTTACGACGCTTTGGCCAAAGGGTTGAACTAAATAATCAAGTAATTATTATTATTATTATTGAATTATTTAAACCTTATACTTAGTACCATATATGTTTTGTCAATTGGATGTTGCATTGGACACCCCTATCTTTTGTTGTATACATTACAATAGTCAACAGCATTATGCAAGATAAGAAAAATGACCAAATCAATAACAAAATAGACTGAGAATTTTGAGTTCTCATTATATGTCTGTATGTTTCAAAATCATCCTTTTAAAGGAAATTCCAAACGCAGCAGGGGAGCTGTTAAACAAAACTCAACTATCGGTACCACAAACTGAACCACTCCAGCAAACCTTATGACAAGCATGTTCCCTCAGCAATTGCAGCTGATTGAGAATCAAAACTCAGGCAATCACTGTCACAGAAAAACAGAACTTATCACCAGGATCATGGCACCAGACAGGGCAAAGGAGCTCAATAAACAGTATTTATTCTAGCCGGAACCAGCAAACACAGCACAAAATTACAGACAGAGCTTACACTCACCAACACAAGGAATACAGGGGAAATTCTAGCTACCTAGGTGCTGAGCGACACTTCAAAAGCTTACCCAGGGCTTGCCTCCACCTCCGATTGGGTAGGAACCGTCCAGACCTCTCTGGTGCATGTTGCGGCAGAGCACTTTTAAATCTGCCGCTGAAAATCCTGCTCTTCGCTTCTCCGGCAAAAGCTACAGTCCCCTAGCACAAAGCAAGTTCAAATTTCCTGCTTCCCAGGGCTCACCGATCCTCCTTCGGCTTAGTAGGGCTCCCATCCTCTTTCGGGTTTCTCCGGCACAGCCTCGGAGCACACCGCTCAGATCGGCTGCACGGCAGGATTCAAGTGAGCTTTAGAGCGCTGATCGGGTCAACCTTTTACTATCTTCCCCTCTGCCATAGGAAAGCATAGTAGGAGGGCTGGCGACCAATCAGAGCATTGATTCAGCTCACAGATATATCAGGAAGCAAGGGCTCGCCTCCATGTACCAATCAGGGCTGGGGGCGGGTTTTCAGAGTTAAATGGCTTTGTGGAGGGAACTTCAAATGGGCCTATAAATGCAGCACCTGCAAAGGGGACTCGGCAAAGGCTTCCCCGGATATCTCCTCCTGGATTGGCGCTGAGCTGGCTGGGAAGGCAGCAAATGGTTCCGGACTTCGGGCAGATGCTCCCAAAGCTCGATCTCTGCCCCTGGACTCCATTTCCTTTGTCCCTTGCCTCTCTCGTCCCTCTGCAGACTCAGCGGCAGCCATTTTCTCTGGACATGCAGATTGTGCAGGGGGTTTCTCAGCCCTGCACATCCAGAGACTCTGGCTCTGCTTTATAGTCACACCAAACACATTGTTACACTTTACAACCTTTACACAACAGGAATGACAGGATCACAGTACAGAGACAGGATCACAGTACAGAGTATAGAAGGGGCTACACAGTACATTAAAACCAGGTAGCTCTGGGGTCTGATAGCCAGATGAGCCCCAGGGAAGGACTGACAGGAGACAGAGGCTGGGCTTGACATTTATTATGCTGTAATAAAGCCCCTGAGCCCCTTTCCGTCACAATCACTTCTATGGGTTTGATGTGTTTTGATTGAGTCTTCGTTAATTGTAAGCAACTTGTTAACCAATCATACAAATTGTTATAGGATCTTACGCCAAGTTAACTAAAAAGCGACTGAGACAAAATATGATACATTGTAATAATAATGGAACACAAGAAGAGATGGGGGAGCACAGCGTGAGGAAAGATGAGGTTAAATCCTGGTGGGGTCTTTTGAGTCACACGAGGACATCTCAAGCGAATTACAATAAGGCTGTATTATACCTTTCTTACTTTAATAGGACATTTATATCTAATATAAACCACGGTTAGAGATAGCGCCCGGGTAACACACTATAACATTGTAATAATAGTATGTGTATTAGGTAACGCACTTGCGCTGGCAAATTGCAAGCAGGGAAGAGATTCGATAACTATTGTGATACACTGATACTTAGAGACCCAGAATGAATACGCCTCTCGTAATGGGCTTACTCTATATCCGACAAAGTGGCCAATTGGGCTGTTTTCAGACGGAATTCCTAATTGAAGTCAGTAGGGAACTTCATCCGAAAATGTATTTATTTATTTACAAAATGTTTTACCAGGAAGTAATACATTGAGAGTTACCTCTCGTTTTCAAGTATGTCCTGGGCATAGAGTTAAGATGACAAATAGTACATAGTTACAAATACAGTTACGTAAGTGAACAGTGTATACATTATATACAACACATTGCATGCACAGTTAGAGATAATATATAAAATGGCCACATTGGCCGCTTTGGCAGATATAGCATTAACCCCTAAGTGTCCATTTCACAAAAAATAGGGCACTTCAATAATTTGACACATGGCCTCCAGAGTTTTGTTGGCAATTTGTTATTCCACCCATATTTGCTGTGCACTGATTAATTGCTGTGGCTTTCCTCTACCTCCCCACCTACTGTATGCTACTAGGTCAAGTTATATTGTGTGATCTATTTGTTTTCTGTTTTATTTGACAGAAATCAACATTTTCCCTAAACCTAATGGTCACCACGAACCTGCAAGTCTTTGTGCGCCTTTGTCCTCTGAGCTGCCTTTCATTGTAATTATCTGTGCTCTTCTCTCGCTAATTGTGAACTTATTAAAATAAACCAAATCTGTCTCAGTGCCTGAGCTTTGTTGGGGAATCACCCTGGTGCTTTCATTCTTGCACATTCCCAAATGTTAGGCCTTTCCAGGTAATTCTAAGTAATTTCTAGTGCGATCAAAGGTATCAGGCTTTTTATTAGCTTAAAGCGGCAATCCATTAACTTTTTTTTGAAGCAGGTGGACTTTGGAGCGGAACCCCATTCATTTCAGCTCTGGGGACCCCCTGCTTCTGTAGATACTTACCTATGAACTATTGTGCCTTTTAGTCTGTGCCTTTTAGTCTCTTAGGGGAGAAGTTACTAAATGGCAGCAAGATTACTGGAAGGTATTAACTCTTATATTGCATGAATAATGAGTCAAACTGCCAGATTTCAAAACTCCTTGAAAAAAATGTTCATAGAAAGCTAATTTACACGGCTATTCCACTGCATTGTATTGGATGTCCCTGTCATTTGGACATACCAAGTGCAATCTTCTGCATCAGAACAACATATTGCTGCTCTATTGAAACCAACTTGAAAAAGTTAAACCTTCCTTCGGTTTTCAAATGTGTGCAGCCACAGTTACAATGAACCGGTATTTATATTACTCAGTTTGTATGTCTTTGATGAATCATATCTGTTTCCTGCAAAACATGTGCAGCAAATACAGAGCACAAATCAATCCTCATACACACTATACGCGGACCCCTTCATCAAGCAAAAAACATGCACTCTGTGTACTGCATTTATTTAAACGATGTACTGCATAATTATTAAATTACAGTTGCAGTTTTAACGTCATGGTTCAGAAATGCTTTCAGCTAAGTGGCACTTTATGAACATCTCTTCAATGTCCAATGACGTACAAAAGCAATGCAAAGGTTATATGTTTAGTAGCCTATATGTCAATGTGTTGATAATACAATTTAACCAGTACACATTGTCCCACGTGATATCCGCTAATATATAAATCCACACATTTTCACAGATACCACTGCAGTGGGATAATTTAGTGTTGCTGGTAAGTGGGTGTGTGTCTGTGAAATGTGGATAAAAGAAAAACCTGCTGAGAGGGGGAGGGAGGGACCGTATAAAGTGCAGCATTTAAGGCGTTTTGCTTACATCCACTTAGTGAATCCGCTGTGCTTCTCAAACTAGTATTAATACAATTATTGTCACATAGAATTGTCACTGGTATTTTCTCCGCTACATTTGCAGTCAACTGCATACCCATAGATACATACTGCCTTATTTGTAGATTTAGTAACTTCATCAAAGAGAAAACGTTCTCATAGGAAGCAATTTGATTAGCTCCATAAAATAACTTACACCATTTATTTACCTCCATGTGTAAAAATGTATGTATTTGGCACTAGAGCTGTGTTTTTCAAACAAGGTTCCCCAGGCATCCCTAAATGGTTCCCTGCCATTTTCAGGCTATTTGAAAATTGTACCAAATAGAGAAGAATTTACTATGTATTTGATCTCAGACTCACTATTAGAGAAGGTCGGGGTTCCTTACAATGCATCCGATCTCAGATGCGCTTTTAGAGAGGGTTGGGGTTCCTCACAATGCATCTGATCTCAGACACGCTATTAGAGAGGGTTGGGGTTCCTTACAATGCATCTGATCTACGAACGCTATTAAAGAGGGTTGGGTTCCTTACAATGCATCTGATCTCAGACGCACTATTAGAGAGGGTTGGGGTTCCTTACAATGCATCTGATCTCAGACGCGCTATTAGAGAGGGTTGGGGTTCCTTACAATGCATCTGATCTCAGACACGCTATTAGAGAGGGTCGGGGTTCCTTACAAACTTCTGATCTCAGACACGCTATTAGAGAGGGCTGGGGTTCTTCACAATGCATCTGATCTCAGACGCACTATTAGAGAGGGTTGGGGTTCCTTACAATGCATCTGATCTCAGACACGATATTAGAGAGGGTTGGGTTCCTTACAATGCATCTGATCTAAGAACGCTATTAGAGAGGGTTAGGGTTCCTTACAATGCATCTGATCTCAGATACACTATTAGAGAGGGTTGGGGTTCCTTACAATGCATCTGATCTCAGATGCGCTATTAGAGAGGGTTGGGGTTCCTTACAAACTTCTGATCTCAGACGCGCTATTAGAGAGGGTTGGGGTTCCTCACAATGCATCTGATCTCAGACGTGCTATTAGAGAGGGTTGGGGTTCTGCAGAATTTCACAATATAACGAAGGAATGGCTAAGTGGCTCAGTGAGTAAAGACTCTGGTACTAAGTTTGAAGCAGGGGAACCTGGTTCAATTCCCAGTGGCAGCTCTTTGTGACCTTGGGCAAGTCACTTTATCTCCCTCTTTATGCCTCAGGCACCAAAAACATAGCTTGTAAGCTCTACGGGCGGGTACTCTGTCTGCAAAAATGTCTCTGTAAAGCACTACTAGCAGCGTTATACAAGAACAAACAATTATTATTATTATATACGGTTACTTAACCCCCCAAAAAAGGTTGGAAACGACTGTCCTAGAGGGAGATAACTATTAATTTTACAGTTGAAATCGAGGGGGTAAGTCTGTTGCGAGTTAATACACCTGATTGGGTTTTAACTGCCATTCATGTCAGTCGCAGTTAACACCACAAGTTGGATGTGTTATCCCGCTGCAAACCTTAGTGAATCAGTCCCTAAAAGTCATTCAATATTGTTCAATTAACACAACATTTAGTAAGGAATATATGCATTTTTCGGTTGATAAACAAGCAATGCTGTTTATGCTTTTGTCTGACTCAATAAGCTGCAGTATAACTGCGTTTACCTCACTTTTCCAGCATAAAAAGGGAATTTGCAGGAATACGATTGGATAACTCTGAAGTGAAGACCATCAATTTGCTTTAATTTGTGTTATGGTGCCACCTACTGGTTACTATTGTTGCATCACTTTCTGTGCAATCGTTTAATACATATAACATAATAACAGGAACTTGAAATCCTTCTTTAAATAAATCATACCAAAAATAAACAGTCTTTTCTTTTATTTCACTTTTAGAATCTCAATCTGCATAACGTACATGACATGATTTCCCAGGGTGCTATTGCATGAATAAAAAAAAAAAACATGATCCATCGGTGCTAGCATACAAAAGGTACGTTTGCATTATTGTGGATTGCTACTTTCAAGTTTTGATTCTCTAAAATAAGTTTTCAGAACTGTATATAACTTTTTAATAAAAACCATTGGGGCTGTGCAATTGCATATGGGCAACACCTGAACACAACTGAAAATTTGACATTCTGATTTCCGTTTCATGATTAAACCTTTGTCTCTGAGAGTTTTTACCTCAATAAGGTCTCGTTCAGGGTGCCGGAGGCAGGAGTTGGAGGGCGGGCGTTCGCGAGGGCGGGCGGCAGTCTGCTGGGCGATGTGTGCTCATCCTCCCAGCAGACTTTTTCAGGAGTTGAGGAGGCGGGGAGGGGGCGGGGCTACAGACGTGAGGTTAGGGATCCAAGTTGCAGTCTTGAAATCATTCTCAAGAATGATTTCATTGGCTGCCGAGGTCCCAGTGACGCTGCTGCAGCTTCAAAAAACGAATTGGTTTGTTTATTGAAACTATAGCCAGCGTCAACTCCCTACTTCGGAGACAGTGCAGCTGCTACCCTGACAACCAGTATTCAATTTGAATACATTGTGTCCCACGGCAGCTCGCACGTCAGCACGCCCTCCCTCCGAAGCCTGCACCCTGAACAAGGCCTAAGAGGGAGCTTGGAAGGGTCTCCCTTTCTCCAACTTGTTAGTTCAGGACAGTTGCCTTTGACATGTTTCAGTGTCTTACACAATAAAAAGATTATTAATCTTCAGATTCACCCTTCTACAATGGAGTCTAAATATCATTTCATCTCTATTAAAGTCAATGGCAGGTATCGCCAATTCGGCCGCGACAGCGCGCAGCACGTTTTGATGACTCCAGGCCAATTTGTTATAGTAATTTTGCTTGTAAAAATGCTTGTTCGTATTGTCAATGTCACCCACGAGTACACACATGGACACGCCCACACAAATTGTTAGTAAAATATTGTTTATTGAAATACCTAGCTGCAGACAGTATTAGAGTCAGGATACCCCATGCACAGTTTTACCAGGGAAACCCCCACACCTTTCACAAGGACCTGGTAGTTAGAGTTATGTTTTCGGCAATCGCGTATTCCCAGAAACACGGCACAGCTTGACGGTTAGCCTTGTTTACGGGCAAGGTTATGCCTGCCCTCTTCCCAAGACAGAAACAAGAGAAAAGTGATGCGTCCAAATTGGTCAAAGTTCCTCAATAATATATGTAAATAATACTGGATAGCAATGGACAGTCCATGAATGATATGGCAATTAACAGGTGCGGGCTAGGAGTCTAGTGGGGTCCACATGACCACCACAGTTGAAACACCATAACAGCCCCCCCTAGTAACCAATATAAAATGAACAGAGGCACTGGTAAACATATGCATATATGTAGGGGCGCTCTGGCCCTGTTACCTTAGTGCTTGCAGGACTTCCAGATATCCAGGGCGTGCAGTTCATCCAGATAGATAGCCAGCAGGAAGATAGGTGAGGATGCGTTGCACTGCCTCAATTTCCAACTCCCAATGAGACCGGAAAAAATACAAAGTGAGCACTCAGCTGAATAACAGGTCAGGTTTATTGCAGGGTGGTGCAGCAGGGGAACAGCAAAGCCACACGAACGCACCTACGCGTTTCGTGCACGAGGCACTTTATCAAGGTGCCTTGATAAAGTGCCTCGTGCACGAAACGCGTAGGTGCGTTCGTGTGGCTTTGCTGTTCCCCTGCTGCACCACCCTGCAATAAACCTGACCTGTTATTCAGCTGAGTGCTCACTTTGTATTTTTTCCGGTCTCATTGGGAGTTGGAAATTGAGGCAGTGCAACGCATCTTCACCTATCTTCCTCTTCCCAAGACAAAGCTTATGTAGTTATGCCTAACAATGCCTACTGTCATCTCTCCTGCTGGCAGCAAGACCTGATAAGTTACAGGAGTGCCAGCAGTAATTATGGAGGTTCGCCCTCACACCCTGGTGAGGTGCCCTATGTATGGATGGGAGTGGCTACATCTCTGAGTCCATTGTTAGTGACCTCAGAGATGTGCCTGCCTCCTGAGGTATATAAGGCACTGCCTAAAGTTAGTGTGGACGGTTGCAGTGTGTAGTTGCTGCGAGTGGATGGTGCAAGGTGAAGCAGCCAGTTAAAGGTGCCCACTAGTGCAGTAACTAGTGGCATCAAGTTATATCAAGCCGGAGAAGGCCAACTGTGTCCAGGGACCTGGCACAGGGGTGATCTCCCTACGGGGGGAGGAGATCCCACTCCATTGGGAGGGCGTACCTTTTGAAGGGAATCACGGAGAATGTGGGGCTGAGACGGTTTACTGCAATGGGCAGCTCGCCCACCTCTGGTACAATAAAGATGACTTGTGCAAAGAGAACCCCCTGGTGTGAGTTTGCAATAACTCTCCTGGGGCCCTCACCACCAAGAAGGAGTTCCTCATCAGGACCATCTACCTGCATCCGCATAGATCCTGATGAGGTGGAGGCGCTGCACATGATGTAAGAGGACTCGTCACCCACTACCTCAGATACCTGTCTTGCATGACATCCCCCAATACCATCAAGCGGGAGACTCAGGAGTCCTGTTGCCTACAGGTGCACCACCATACACAGACATGTAACGGGGCTGGATAGACCACAGGGGCCAATGTAAGATGGGGGGGGGGGTCAGACCAGACACGAACACCCGTTACACTTATATAACCTCATTTCAGAAAGCAGGGGGGATCTTAACTGTTTGACATTCAAAACAAGCTATTTAACATTATAGCACAGTAAGCATTTTTTCTAAGAGACAAAAATGAACACATTACATGCCTTAGGCTAACCCCTTACATAACAAACAAACCTTAAGCGCAAACTCTCATGTATAGCTTAAAAAGTGTAAGTGAATAAACAGTGAATGCAATCAATGTAACCACCATCTTTTTTTATTCTGTGGAGCATGTGAGTTTGTATTTGGTCTCACTGCTCACTTTGTGTTGTTTTATAAACTACAGTATACTGTACTATATATTTCCTCTTTATTTCATATACCTGGGGAGTTCCTGATTATCCCATCCTCCTTAGATCAGTATCTCTGATCTTACCCCTCCTATCAACATCTTGGAGTGAGTTACGTCGTTACATTGATTGCATTCACTGTTTATTCACTTACACTTTTTTAAGCTATACATGAGGAGAGTTTGCGCTTTGTTTGTTGTGTTCTAAAAGGTGTTGAGAAACACTCTTCTGTAAGCTGCACCTCTCCACATGTATTAATCATCACTTATTGATTGCTTATTCACTAATCACTTCTTAAGTAATTTAGGTGTGCGCATTCTATTTTGTTGCTAACCCCTTACATGCCTCGGTCATCAGAAACAAGACAAACTTTCATTCTCCCTACACTCTTACATCCGGGACCCCAGAGACATCCAGAAACTTTGTTCCATT
This sequence comes from Ascaphus truei, assembly GCF_040206685.1. Classification (NCBI taxonomy): domain Eukaryota; kingdom Metazoa; phylum Chordata; class Amphibia; order Anura; family Ascaphidae; genus Ascaphus; species Ascaphus truei. Next base: position 102,120,904 of record NC_134488.1, read on the forward strand.
GGTGTGTGCAGATGCAGAGGACTGATTATAGAATTCTTCCAGTTTTCTATTCTCCAAGCCCTACCCAGACTTGAGGTGGGTTCCAATTAACTTTGGGACATTGTCATCCACACACAGCTGCCGAGGAATCAGAGGACTGTGGGGCCATGAGGACTCTGTTCCATCTCTCTGCACCCATGAGCTTCATCAATTAAGTTTTCTCTCCACACGTTTTTTGACCCACATGGCAGAGAGTGCAAGACTTCCCTTTGTTGTGCGTGTTATTGTGAATATTAAAACTTGCTTCACTATTGGATTTCTCTTTTGTTTTCCATCAATGAATTAACCTAATTTTGTCCAATTCATTTGTAAGTAGTGTGTTCTTGTTTCTCAAATGCATAACCTTACATGTATATGTAACGACAAACCGGAGAGAAAGAACCTAGTAAGGGCACTCTAAACACATGGTGATATGGTGAACACGTTAAAACATACACTTTAATCAAATAATTTTAAAATAATGGGTGATAAAATAAGAATTAAACGTTTAGATCCTTCATATGAACACTGAATGTGATGTTCTGGATCAATGAATGCTGACTGCAAATATCCTCTATAAATGTATGTTGCAGTTTGGACCTGTGAGTATGGTGAGTCACTGTCCAGATGAACCAAAGCACCCTAAATGTCACTGCTGTAACAGTATGTGCCAGTATAAACAAACCCTAATACGCAGAATATACAGCACTCTAGCATACATAAGGAACCCTAGCCAGGTCTGCCAAAAAACAGTGAGGTAGTGTGACTGGCTGAATGAATGGGATCCTGGCTAATAATATAGCTAATACAGAGCTAGGAATACTGTAAGTAGATGATAGAATATAGGGTTTGTACATAATCAGCTCAATATCACTGGCTATGAATAATAACCCTAGGAGAAGTGATTATGAGTCTAGGGAGCAAAGCAATAAGTCCCTAACCACAATGTGGGTATAACATACTAGGTTCACATACATAGTAACAACGGTAGGGCTGACTCAGATCAGGTAGGTATAAAGTCTGTTCAGCGTCTCTCAGGTAGGTGGTGTGTATGATAACCAATCTATCTATAAGGTAGTAAACAGTACTGACCCAACACCAACTCTGTTGTCAGAGTTGATCTCTAAAGGATCAGTACTCAGTGAGAGGTAGGAGATAAATACATGGTACTGTAATGCTGAAATAAATAAACAGCTTACTGCTACCGTGTGACAGCAGGGAGAAGGGTATCTTGGTTCGTGTGGGCTCCCTATAGATCATCCGATCGCAGGGAAGCACCTAATTTGAAAAATAGCGCGCTGCAGTTGTTGACGAACATTGCCGTCAGCTGACTCATGTGTGGGAAGGAGTCCTGCGCGTGCACCCATCTGCCGACGCGCGCGTTTCGCGTAATTGCTTCCTCAAGGCAGTACAAGGGGGGGAGGGACAAACCAAAGGGTGTGCACGAATGGCGCACAGCCAGGGAGCCAGGTGTGGAATAAAAAACTTTTCTTTTATTGCAGCATGGTGAGAGACAAATTCACCCCCTTGGGGGACACAGACAAAGCCCTCCTACGCGTTTCGGACCAACGGGTCCTTTATCAAGGAGTATGGGATATGCTTTATTACCTCGCGATCCTTTGTGAGCATGCGCGGGCGACGAATGAGGGCGATTCCTACCCACAATCCCTATGGGTTGTTGGAGCGGCGCCCCGGATGACGTCACGCGCATGCGCAGTAGGCCCGCGGAATATTTTTACACAGATTTTTGTAATTTCCCCATTAAGAATCAGGTATTTAAGGTGCCCACTTCGAGCATATCCCATACTCCTTGATAAAGGACCCGTTGGTCCGAAACGCGTAGGAGGGCTTTGTCTGTGTCCCCCAAGGGGGTGAATTTGTCTCTCACCATGCTGCAATAAAAGAAAAGTTTTTTATTCCACACCTGGCTCCCTGGCTGTGCGCCATTCGTTTTTTCTATTGGATGTACCTGGATTCTGGATCCTTCATGGCTGGCACGCTGGCAGAGGAACCCTGGAGGTGACGTGAGTGGGGTTTATTGGTTTAGACTGCTATAGTTAAGTTTGACTCCTGTCACTGTGATGCTTACAAGTCAACAAGTACCTACCCACTCCCACTGGTATCTCCAGGGTTAATACTGAATTACCCATGTAATTGGAGGGAGTTGCTGCGGTTTGAGCACCCCAATCTTCCTATTTGTGCAGCTAAATAGCCCTGCGTTCATGCATATTTCTATCACGAGCACTATGTCCCGCCCCCTGGATGTGACGTCACGGCTCATTGACTGAACAGTCAGTGAGTCTGCCGGGAGAGAGAGCTACCCACAATATTTACACCAAAGTGCCTAAGGGATGGTGCTCAAACTCTGTTAAAGCATACAGTGATGCTGGTTAGGCACAAATAGGTACTAAGGACTGGATAAGTCCTGAGTGAGAGGTGTGGGTAAGTGCTGTTAGTATAATGTATGGTAATGCTTGTGTGTTCATAACTATGTATCTTAATAAAATTATGATAGTAATTCAGACATGGATCCTAGAACCAAACCTATGCCCAAGACGGAAGGTCAGATGAGAGGCTGGAAGACGAGTTAACAGGATGGATAGTATAGGGGTAGTGAGGACCATTTTAGTTTATTCAAATGAATGGAGAGTACATGAACCCTTCATTAAGGCCCCTGGGAGACATGGTACCCAAGGTGTAGATCCATCTCGCCTCTTTTGTAAGGAGGTCCAAGTCCCAGTCCCCCTTCCGAATACCAGGTGAATACTTATCAATACCTATGAAGCTGATTGAATCAGTATTGCCATTTTGGCAGAAATTAACATGTCTGGCAATCGGAGTATCACTTTTATTTCTGATGGTTCTGAGGTGCTCCAGAACCCTCTGTTTGAATTGTCTCCTCGTTGTGCCAACGTATTTTTTGCCACGTAGGCAGGTGCCCATATAGATTACTCCCATGCTGACACAATTAATGAACTTGCGTATAGTGTAAGTTCTGGTGTTATCATGGTTGCTGAATGTCTTACTGACTTTGATGTTCTTACAGGCTTTACACTTTTGACAGGTAAAAGTGCCCACTAGTTTTACTGTGAGCCATTTACTAGATTGTGGTTCAACATAATGGCTGTGTACCAAGGAATCGCGTAGGTTTCTAGCTCTACGGCTCACCATTGACGGGTAAGTATACAGTGCTCCTTGTAAATCCGGGTCTGCCATTAGTATATGCCAATGGTTTTGGAAGATGTTAAGTGCCTGATGCCACTGATTGTTGCATCCACCAAACTCTCCTCATGTATAGCTTAAAAAAGTGTAAGTGTTAGGGAAAAGGCACAATAAAGCCTCATTATAATTTCACCTTATAAAGTCTCCAATTGTGTACCTCTGTGAACGTTCGTCTACAACAGGCGTCTGAGGTAGTGTTCTGAGTCCGACTCACATTTGGTACAGCGTCTCCACCCCATCAGGACAGTGGCAGGGAGGAGTATCTGATAGGGAACTCCTTGGTGCATCTTCCTGGGGAATAACTCCAGACTCACTCAGGAAGGATCTCTTGAACCAGGGCATCTTTAATTGCATGTTACTTGGCAGACTGCCCATCATAGTGGCCGACACTTAGCCGCACATTCCGTGAAGGTACTCCATGCAGAAGGTTCCTCCTCTCTCTTAATTGAGTTGCTCTTCCACCTCTCCCCTAAGG
>NC_134488.1:102127118-102190175 GCF_040206685.1 Ascaphus truei
CACTGTCTGTGTGTGGCTGTATCCTCCCCTCCAAATTCCATCAACATGGCTGCGCGATGTCACGTAATGCACATTGCCATAACAACGAGACGCTCCATGATGTCACACGGCATCAAGTTGACATGACAATGGGACGCATTATGGCACTGAGGCACCATTGTCATGGCAACATGTCACCGCCTGACGTCAGTGTCTCGTTGTCATGGCAACGGGGTGCGTCACGTGATATTATTTGTTTTATAAATAATTTTTTTATGTGTCCCGGTTTTTCATTTTGAAAATCTGGTCACCCTGCCAAGTTGCTGTTAGGCGTGGGAAGCCACATACAAAGGGGCCTAGCCAGCCTGTCCCTTCCACTGGCAAAAAGAGGAAGAGGTCATTTTGTTTTATGTTCATTGTCAACTGAGAAAGTTTGTTTCATTTTGTTTGGTCACTTTATTTTTCAGCCACAGCGCTTTAACTGTGTGTAAGAACCAATGTTCATTTAGGTATTTCCATCTCTTCGTAATTATTCCAATAAATAGCTGTAATGTCATTGTACACACGTTACTCTCTGCTGCATATACTGTACATTAGGATTAACATAACGGTAATTTCCGTTAATGTTACATTAAGGGGCCTATGCAGAGAGCAGCGAATTTTAAAATTGGCGAATATATTAAAAAGTAGATTTTTTGGAGAGTTTTAATCTCCATATGCAGAAAAGTGCGAATTCTGCTATGTTTAACATGGATGCGTGTGGCGAGTTTAAATTGGCGAGATGCGCGCTTCAGAAATGTGTTAAAACAAATTCGCGCCTTTTTTTTTCCCTTTGCAATGGCCGCGAGCGGCAGTTTTTTCTGGCGAGCCAAAACGGAGACAATCGCGCCATTTTATTGGCGCGAACAGCCGCTAGATGCCGTTCGCGCCTCTCTGCATACGGATATTTTTAAAACTGGCGAGATTGAGGTTCTCGCCAGCTGCGAGGCGAGTTTTACAAATAGAAAAGAAAAATCGCCATTTTCTGCTGCTTTCTGCGCGATTTTCTCCAAAAAATGGCGAATTTCGAAATAGCGCTGCTCTCTGCATAGGCCCCTATGTCGGCTAACGGAGCTTCATGCACCCGGGGGCCTGTGTCCCTGGTGGCTTTTTCTCTATTACAAACTCTACTGTGTCTCAATTAATATTTACAGCCGCAGTAATCAATTTGCTTTACATGTCAGAACCTTGATGAAAATGTTTGTTACATTACAACAGAAAGTGGTGCAGTGCTTCGTACAGTACGTTTTGTGCGTTGGAACACAAACCGCAAAGAAAATTAGCATCTTGGTTTAGGGGATATTCACCTGTGACGTACGGGCATTTTCCGTAGACCTCCTGCTTCGGACCTCTGCCAGAAGATGGGTGTGTATTCTCCGGACTGCTACATGCAGCAGAGGGAGACGCAGGCTTGAGAGTAAAGTCTGTGCAAAGTTTATTTCACATGGTAATAACAGTCCCAGGCATAGTGATCGTGCCCAGCTGTGTAGCTGGCAGCTCATCTCTGTGCCCTGGGCTCCTCCATACTCCTATACTATCAGCTTCCCTTGACCACGAGGGTCTGCTAAAAGAACCAGCCTGTTGCTAGGCAGAATATCAGCAACTGTACAGAATTGTAAAGCAACAGTGTGCTAGAACACGCTAATATGGACTGCAGCAAAGACTAGACGGCTGATGCTCTAAAGCAGCTTTCACCCCTAACTAACCCCTCTTTTTTATATATAGTATTGGAGCTCCAGAGATGAGTCACGCTGTTTTTGGTGTTACTTCCTGAATTTTAAAGGGGATTTAAATAATGTTGTAGCTTCCCATTGACCGGAGATTTGGCAGCCAGTTTGCTTGTCCTGAAGGGAGGTTTAAACCTAATAACATTAGCAGTATCTCAGGAACCAGGGGGCCCAGAGCATACAATTGTGTGGTTCTGCTCCAAGGGACCCTCAAATCCCATCCTGTAAAAATATATGGGTTTAAAAAAAAAAAACGAGTACAGGGATTACTGAGATACTGATGATTGACGCATCTTAAGAAGCAAAAAGTGAGACTGTGTGCATTTGCATGTCATTACCCAGAATCCCTTGCTGCAGTGGTGCACTGTATGCTAAGAGATAATGGGGAAAGGCAGGGTTGCAGACCTGTCAGAGAAATGCGACTAAGCTCACAAGTGCTATTTTTGTTTGCTGAGCCCTGTACAGTGGAGGGTATTTGTCACTTTTTTCACTCACCATAATTTATATAATGTGTGGTTCAAACATCAGCAAAAATTCTGCACATCTTTACTTGTGACCCATTACTTTCTCGGACTGGGACATTTGGTCATGGCTATTTCGCCAGTAGCCCCCGACCCCCAAATCCTTAACCTTAAGTCCTTAACCTAAAACCCCCTACCCTAAGCCCTTACCCTAACCACTAAAACACTTAAAATAACCCCCTACCCTAACTAGTAATAAAACTTACCTTAGAAGCGGCCAGCGGCAGAGATCCCAGCGGCGAATCGGCTGCAGCAGAGTGCCGCCTGCGGTGAAACGGTCATGACCAAATGTCCCATTCCATCACTTTCTCACCTTCCCAACACGCCCTCACATTTTCCATATGCCTCCAATCAGCCCCTTTTGCTTTAAGAAGAGTGATCATCACTTTCCACAATGTTGACCTTTTGCAATTTGTTCTGCAAATCTCATGTGCTATAAAAGCTGGAGGCGGAATGAGCTTATAAATAGGCGTGGCACTAATTGTTCAAATCCTAGAAGGCAATTCTGCATCACACGTACAGTACCAACTGGGGGCAGATAGGAAAGACTGGCTGTCATACAGTGTTCTTTTCCAATCATAACATTTCTTCGGATTTATTACAACACAGTGTTCGTACTTTCTATAAAAATAAAAAAAAAGTGCATTGTTCCTTTTTCTTTTCGGGAAGTACTGAGAATGTTAAGAAGTGAAAGAACAGCTAGAAAAGTTTTATGCTTTGATAAAACACCCAACTTTGCTGTGAGAAGGATTGTTAAAGTTTAAGGTAAGAAAAAGTGTGTGTATATAAAATATGTATGTGGGGGGCAACCTATTTGCTTGTGGATGACTCAGGACATTTTTGTGGTCACTTCAGCAATGAAGGCTGTACATGAATCTTTTTCTTTCTACGATTGATTTCCTCTACTTGCAGGTTGCGTTCAAATACAATGGGACGCTACACGTATTCATATATTTAAAGGCAATGGAATGTTCTTTTGTTGACCAATCTGATGCTCTATATTGTAAATTAGCACTGAACCACACTGGTGTTGCCTGGAGACTTTAATATATATCACCACACCTGTAAAAGAACTTCAAGCTTTCACTGCAATGAGTTGCTGGCAGCTAAAGGGTTACAGAGTAGCATCATACCCTGAAAGGCTAGATCCCCGCTGCAGCCGGCGCCGCGCGCGCCTCTTACCTCCTCCCTAGCTGTCCCCGGTCCCTCCTCGCTCCCTGGTTCACTGCGCACTGTGGCGCGTCAGCCAGCAGGGGCTACAACAGGATTGTGATCCCGTGCGGCGACGCATCACGTGGTGCGCCAGGGAGCCAATCAGAGACTGGATCCGATGCAGTTATTTATTTATTTATTTAAACCACCACCCCCAAACAAACGAGCTTTGTTACAAGAAACACACACAGGTTTGTAAAGTCAAGTAAATTGTGGAACTCCAAATTATACAATAACGTAATGTTGGTTATTTCGGGGCAATAAATGAGGTGAAACGCGTATTTGTTTGAGAGTTGGGAGATTATCTGGACATACTTTCTCTTGGTGCTATTTGCCGCCAGTCTCCCGGTCCATTTGGCACTTGCATCTTATAGTGGGCTTTTTATTTATGAGAGCACAGTATGTCAAATGTTCTGTTTACAGTAAAATGTACCATATCACTTCAGTATTTGCGTACATTGCCCCCCCCCTCCCCGTCATGGCCACGCCCACCCGACCCATTTTGGCCACCAACCGCGCCTAAAAAATGCTCCCTAAAGACCGCAGATTGAGGTGAAGTGCCGTGCATGCGCCGCCAGGACGCAAGGTGGGCGAGCCGGCGTGTGCAGTGGGGCCTTAGCCTAAACTTACAGCTGCTGCTAACACAATTCTATGTTAACGATGAACTGATTTCTGAAGGGTCATTTCCATATACCAAAATACTAGTTGATGTAGGGTTGCCAAACATCCTGTATATACTGAATATACAGGATTGTCCCTCTTTTCAATTAATTGTTTTGTAGTCCCTGAAAGAGCTGTCGGGATGCATAATTGTCCCGTATTTCAGGGGCAATGGGTCAAATCAGGGGAGCACGCAGGTCTGGCTGGCAGCGTTGGGAGGAGAAAGATGGCAGCTGGCGGCAGCAGAAGAAGGTGGAGGACAATGGCAGTGGCAGAGGAGGGCAGGGGTGGAGCCCAACCCAGCGGTCCGACCCAGAAGTCAATTACAACTTTGTGTGTCAGCCGCCAGGACGGGCTCCACTCCACAGGTAGATGGAGGGGGGGGAAGAAATGGATTGAGGGGGGAGAGATGGATGGAGGCGAGGGATAACACGAAATTGATGGGAGGAGAAAAAGAGATGGGGGGAAGAGAGAGAATGGGAGTGGAGAGCAAATAGGGGGGAAGGAGGGAGGAGAGAAAATGGGTAGGAGAGACAAAATGGGAGAAGAGGGGAGAGAATCGGGGGGGGAGAGAAACGGTGTGTGTTTTTGTCACTAAAATTTAAGAAATGTATGGCTTTAAAGCTGCAATATTATGCACGTGTTGTTTTTGTTTTTTGATAAATCAGTTATGTACTATAAGAAAATACTTACAATTTTTAAATTAATGTTTAATGTATTTTAATGTAACAAGCATTTTTGTTTCTATAGAAACCATTTACAAAGTCACACCTCCTTCCCCTTCTGAGACAGGCTCTGGCTCTTGAGCCCCACCCTCTCTCTAGCGGTGCACCAATTGTATCTAGTAACTGCCTATTCACATGATCTAACACACAGAACTTTCATTGTGGGTACTGTTCTGCAGCAAGAACTGAATTAAATAACCCCGAGCATAGCGATCGATTACAGGAGAGCAGATCGATCTGCAACTTAGCTAATCACTTGTCAGTGTGCAGATTGTATTGATGCACATATTGAATGGAAAATTATTTATTTTTTAAACTGCAGCTTGAACTGCAGCTTTAAATAACATTTTCCAACTGGATTTCGGCGTCCCATATTATAAAAACTTTAATGTGGCAAGTTTAAAGCTGCAGTTCAAGCAATATCCTGCATGTGTGTTTTTTTTTTAAATAAATCAGTTCTGTAGTAAGAAAAAATACTTTTAGCATTTTCTGTTTTAAAAAAACAACTTTGAAAGACCAATTTTCTTGTATTCTATTTTTAAAGCATGCTTGTTGCTATAGCAACCATTTACATTCCCCATATTTAAAGATGTCGCCAAACTTTGCTGATCAATAGACGGAGAACGAATTGACCAGCAGCTATGCAGTTCTTTAGGTAAGGTGTGATTGCCCACATGAAACTATTAAGGAAGAAAAAAAACCTTAAAAAAAAAAACGGGTGCTTGAACTGCAGCTTTAAGTCAATGGTTCAGAAAACAAGTCAAAGCATACTTGTATCTTGTATTTTCCTCTGCTGTCTGGGTTTTGAGACAATAATCCATACAGATCTGGTTCACCAACTATTAACTATTAAAAATACTGCCAAAGCTTTTATCCCACTCAACACAGGGAAAACTACCTCTGCCATCTAGTGGCAGAATACTAAATAACATGCTATGTAATTCTGGTCATTGCTCATATACCCTCAGATCATTAACCCCTCACCGACCAATTGAGGAGAATCATTTTAACAGTATTAAGTGAAATAATCATAAAAAAACAACTGTAAAACCAGATCAATAAATAAAATGAAATACAAAAATGTCAAATTAAATGTTGCCAGCAGGCCCCCACAGCGGAGGAGATAATGGTTGGAAACATATTTGCACCCATGAGTTTTTTAGTTTATATTGGTTATGTTTATGTTATGATTGTGCCTGCCATTACTTTCCATAGTGTTACGAAATTCCTAGTCACTTCCCCCTTCAGGCCGGCATCAGCAGGAATAGACACATGGATGGGAATATGACATCGGGTCCTGTGCCCCGTGATCTTTAATTACACAGCGGGCCTCGATTCCAGCACAGGATGAACCCGTTTTCTTTTTTAAAATGTGCAGCATGGAATTATTTGTTTTCTTATTATATGTTTATTTCAAATTTTTAGATGTGACATCAGATCGTGTTAGTTCTGCATTACTTCAGTTATTATACATGGACGCCTCGATTTGTAAAACTGTCCCTTTCCATACGTTGTGGTCAGTGGGAATGACCATTAGTGTAACAAAGTAATTGTTAATAACAGTCCCAAGCGGCGTCCAACAAGTGCCCCAAAAAATGTGACTTTTGTTGATTTTAGTTGAATAGAGACGTTTCTGGCTAGTACTTCCTTTATGTGTTAAATATATTTAAATGTTTCATTAGCACAAACAAGCTGACAGTAGAGCAGACAAAATTGTGTTGGCAAACTATCATTTGGCTCACGGTCTATAGCCTAAGTGATTCTTATAGAGCAACGATGCTAATTATAGTCTTGCACGATTGAATAAATCTGGACCAACGTGAAGTATGGGGAAATTATAATAATAATAATAATAATAATAATAATAATAATCAGATAGTTCCCTCTAATCAGGTATACTGATTGTTGCAAGTGCTTTGAGTTTCTGCTGTATCACACTGCAATCTTAAAGCAACAGTCCAAGCTGCTGGTTTTTATTTATTTTATTTTATTTCCCCCCTCCCCCTCCTTTAATATGTGTATCAATACAATCCACACAATGATAAGTAATTAGCAAAGTTGCCGATCGATCAGCGAAGATTTGGCTCGGGGGTTCACAAAATGGCTGTCAGTGCAGTAGAAGAGGATCAAAGATGCAAAGTTCTGTGGGGAAGATCATTTGACCAGGCAGTCTCTAGATACAATTGGTGCACTGCTAGAGAGAGGGCACGGCTCAAAAAGGAGTGTGACTTTGTAAATGGTTGCGATAGAAACAGAAATGCATGTTACATTAGAAATTTAATTTAGAGTTGTTTAAAAATAAAAACAATGCTACAAGTATTTTCTCATAGTACAGAACTGATTTATTTTTAAAAAAAACATGTAGTACCCTCCGATAGTAGACTGTCTCCATATATTGCCTGCTATAGATACTTTGCTTTATCCTTAGATATATATATATATATATATATATATATAGATTCATGTTTATATAGACACATATATCGACACTGATTGGAGTTTAGAGAATATTTGATTTATTTAACAATTTATATTTATTTGCATTAGGGGGTTATAATAGACTTTGAAATGTATTCTATTTATATGTATTACACTCACTTATTCAGTGTTACTAGGATCAGAATTAATCTCTTCTTTGTCTCCTTTAGATTGGTTTAAATTTATTAATAATTAGATTTGTTATACACAGGGTGTGGCATTTGTATGTTTGGCTTTGGTTTTGATAATCTTTCAATTACCACGTTAAATATACAGTACAGATACATTTTTATATAGGTATGGATGTATTTATACATATACACAACTATCAGATAGTTGGAGGTTTTGGATTTATTTGGTTATTTTTTTAGTCCGGGTTATCATATGTTTGTACATTGTTTTCTTTCATTTCATTTATTTTTAAATCAATATTAGTATTATATGTATATGCTTTTTGTACATATGTAACTTTCATATATTATTCTGATGGCTATTACATTTTCAGTCCATTGGTTTTATTTATCTGTTGTTTCCACATTATGTTGCTATTTAGCGATTTCTGGTCACTTAATATGTATCATTCTTAATTTTGTTACAATTGTATGTGTTTTGTATATGTCTTTATAAGTCCCCTTGTGATCCTCAAACATAGCGATTATCCTTTTTTATAACAACTTGGAGTTTATTCAATCTTGTATTCCTCAGGTGTGCATTGCACTGCTCACCTGTAGTGAGATGGTCCTATCAGAGACTGGTAGCGGCTATTTAAGGATCACATAGGTGTATAGCCAGTTACTCTTAGACAAAGTACCCTGCATGGTAAGAAACGCGTCAGAGTTGCGCTGAGATATGCGATCTTCCGATTTTTTCATTAAAATTCGTTTTCCAGTGATTGCGTTCAGTTTCTTCACTCACTGACCGGGTAGCCGTGCACTGCCTCTCCTACCTAATTTTGATACATGTAGGATATTTCTTGGTCTGCAGCTTGAAGTAGGAGTGTATTCAGGTAGGGATGTTGAAACAATAAAAGGTAAATAAAGAATTGTAAGGAGATTTGTGTACCAAATCTCATATTTCTAGTAATAGGGACAGTGTGTGTGGCATAAATGTTATTTATGATACCCATCAAAAATGTGGTATCTGTAGATCACCGCTAGAGTTCCTGGTTGGGAGATTATTTAACTCTGGTTGACTTTCATTAATGCATATTATTAGTATGGTGCTTAACCATAACTGTGCATCTCTTTAAAATGTCCAAATTTTCCTGATGAACATGTTTTTTCTTTATAGATCACAAGACTGGGATATATCCTTATCCAATTAATACCACGTACACGATTCACTGTTATTATACTATCCTACCTGACAAAGCAGAAACCAAAGAATCTATTAACATGAATTATTATCACCCACCTATACAAATAACCATGTTATTGCTCACTTTGATACTGCTCCATGTAACACTCATAACAGCTTATGGTTTTGCCAGGTGTTCACTGGCCTACAACAACACAGAATATGCTGACTGTATAGGGCATGGAGTTGTGAATTTAACAGTAACCATTCAACATCTTCCAACTCAAACTAGATGGTTAAATGCATCACAAAATGAAATCAGAACAGTAGAGAATGGAGCCTTTTCTCATTTGTCCAACCTCTTAGAGCTTTGGTTGGGAAGAAACAAAATCATCACTATTCAAACTGGTGCTTTTCAAAGCTTAGACCACCTTTATTTCCTTGACCTCAGCTATAATTTAATTCAATCGTTGGATACTTTGGACCTTATGAATCTTAAGTCTCTCAGAGTTCTGCTCATTAATCACAACAAGATATGCAGAATACAGTGTGGGTCCCTGAGGTCTTTAAAGGTTTTACAAGAGCTTGATCTGTCTAACAATTGTATCTCGGATTTTGGAATGGTGGCTGAAGCAGTCAAGAACTTGTATGAGTTCTCAAAACTCAATCTGAACTCTAACACTATCTCTGAACTGAACAAAGAACCAAATTTGGTTGTCCTTCCATCTCTGCAATACTTGAACCTATGCAATAATTCTATTTTCATCTTCGATCTTACATGCTACTTTATGCCTAATCTTACAGAACTCGATGTGACCAGAAATAATATGACTGCAGTTAATGTGAGTTCCTTCTATAATGTACCCATCTTGTCAAATGTTACCTTTGATGAAAACCCTTTAAATATTTCACAACTTTTGGGAAGCCCACTCCGCAAGCTGACAGAACTTCATTGGTCAAGCATGAGACCTGCACTCCAACAGGACTTGTTGCCTGCTTGCCAACTTTTCCAGACTTTGCCAAAATTGCAATTGCTAGACATTAAACATTCAAAGATATTAAACAGCGACCTACAGATCATTGGTAGATGCACCAATCTTACATCACTTTTTCTCTCAACAAGTCCCATGTACACATTGGAAAGCACTGAACTTCAGTCTTTTAAGTATCTTGAGGTTCTTTACCTAGACAAGTGTAAACTGAAAAAAATACGCAAAAGTGTATGGAAAGGTCTGGAGTCCCTCCACACTTTGATCATAGAGAGAAACCAACTGTCAGTTCTAGAAGACTTTCTATTTAGCCCTTTAATTAACCTTCAGTTCCTGGACCTATCAAAAAATTATTTGACATACATTAACAACAAGGCATTTTTTTGCTTACATCATCTAAAATACCTTATTCTTAAAAGTTGCAAACTAGCAGCCATTAAAAGAAACACCTTTAGTTTTATAGAGAATCTTAAGAGCCTAGATGTGCGAGATAACAGCATATCATTTATCAAGAGCCAGTCTTTTTATAAACTGAAGAATCTTGAAACACTTTTGTTGTCTGGGAACAAAATATTGACAATTCAGAAATATGGACTAAGAGGCCTTCACTCTTTGAAGTATCTTTCCTTGTCTAAAAATGTCCTGTATAAAGTAACTAATGACACTTTTAGTTGTTTGAAATCACTTGTTAGTCTGGACCTTAGTAACAACCAGTTATGTTCATTTAATAAATATCAGTCTCCAAATCCATTTGTGCATCTTAAAAATCTAGAGACTTTGGATTTTAGCTACCAGATGCAAGTTGACATCATTATTCTTCCAAAAACATTGTTTGAAGGGTTACAGTCCCTTAAAGAATTGAATCTCAGAGGTAACCCAAGCCTATTTTACCAAAACATATCATTTCATCCTCTTATAAACTTGACGGCATTGGACATGTCAGAAATGTACCCAGGAAGAGATGGTCCCATAAGATTTAGATCAGAACTGTTTCGAAGACTCACTCAACTTAGATATCTTAACCTTGACAACAACGGAATCCGAGATCTTCCAGAAGACATATTTGCCCATTTGACTTCGCTGGAAAATCTGTCACTAAAACAAAACAGACTTCGAAATATTAGTAAGACTCTTGTGCAAAATATGTCCTACCTGACCTATTTTGATGTGTACATGAATCCCCTTTCCTGCTCTTGCGAAAACTATTGGTTTCAGAACTGGTCTGAATTTAACACTCTGGTACAAGTACCCTTTATTCAGTCCTACAACTGTTTTGGCCAAATAGTGAGTGACATTAATTTTATAAATCACGATTTTAGTTTTTGTGGAACAGACATCTCCATGTTATTTTTTATTGGGAGTTTTGCTACAACTTTGTTCCTGCTGACAACAAACCTCCTGATGGTTAAGCTAAAGTGGACTGTAAGATATGGCTACTATATGCTAAGAGTCTGGTTTCAATGGAAAATCCAGAAGGAGGATAGAGTTTACGTATATGATGCCTTTATCTCTTACTGCTCAGATGATGAGATATGGGTTAACGAGAAACTATTGTTCCAGTTGGAACTGCAGGGCCAACATAAATATAAACTTTGCTTCAAGCCTAGAGACTTTATGCCCGGATGCTACCATATTGACAACATCCAGAATGCCATCAGCAACAGTCGCAAGACTATATGTGTGGTCACCAGAAAGTACCTGGAAAGTGACTGGTGCAGAATTGAGATTCAATTGGCATGTTCAAGAATCTTCTATGACAAGGAGGATGTCCTCCTTATGGTGTTATTAGAGGAAATCCCCGACTACAGGTAAGTAAAATAATGTGTTCCTTGTTGAGTTAATGGGAAGAATTAAATTGATTCCAGATTAAATGTCTTCTCCTAGCATTGCCTTTTTTACCACCACTTGAACATGAGACATTTAAAATATTTTAGGGATTATATTCAGGATTTTGTGCAAATGTAAAATTATTTTAAAAAAATACCAGAAATGAGTGTCAACATTGCAAATAAATGCAAAAAATATACTTTATTGCATTCTTTTGATTACCAGCTCTCAGTCAACCCATAACATTGGATAAGATGAGCCTTTAACTTCCCTCACCACAATTTCTCAGCTTGCATAGTGTTTGTAGGTAGATTACATCATATCAAATCCTTTCTTCATTCTTTTCCTGTCTAGTACACATTGCAGGGTATTAATCTAACATGGCATCATCAGAGTGTTCATTGCCACATCCATAGTGAAATAACCATATTGTGAATGGGTGCAAGAAATGTCACTGCACACATACAAGTCTAAACAAAATTATAATATCTAGTGTAGATGTAAAACCACCTGATTAAGGATCAAATAAACCCTCAAAATGTAAGATGTGGGTGCTAAAGAGTTCTTTAAAAAGTCCGCATTTTTCTCCTTCCCAACTCTTTCCAAGAACAGGGCAGACTAAAATCCAGGTGTGAAAAATGATGAAGCAATAAATGTACATTGATACAGTACATGATGAAAGTAAAGGGATAAATGCTCCAGACGTAAATGTAAACAGTGTGAGTAGATAATCTACCTTGAAGATCTGATAAACGAAGCAGTGTAATGAGAGACAAATAGACACAATAAGATTACTATAAATACATTTATTATAGAAATGAGATGCTAGTAGGAGAGCAGAAAGGATGGCAAGAGCATGAGTGAGTGGTAATCAAAGCAAGTACAATAGAGATGCCGAATAAAAAGCAAGGATTATAGTGATGCAGAATAAAAAGCAAGTACAATAGAGATGCAGAATAAAAAGCAAGTACAATAGAGATGCAGAATAAAAAGCAAGGATTATAGAGATGCGGAATAAAAAGCAAGGACTATAATGATGCAGAATAAAAAGCAAGGACTATAGTGATGCAGAATAAAAAAACAGGGATTATAGTGATGCAGAATAAAAAGCAAGGACTATAGTGATGCAGAATAAAAAGCAAGGACTATAGTAATGCAGAATAAAAAGCAAGGACTATAGTAATGCAGAATAAAAAGCAAGGACTATAGTGATGCAGAATAAACTAGCAGAGGAGAAAGAAAAATGAATGTCAATTGAAATGCTCCGTAAGGCTCCAAATTCACTAAATGGTGCTAAACTTTATTTCACCTCTTCATTTGAATTAGAGATAGGGTGTGCTAAAGCACAGCAATCTTTAGTGAATATGGGCCTAAGTATTTATTGGAAGAGGAAGATATTCAACTTGGATTTAAACATCGGTACTGTGGCTGTGAAAAGGGAATTGCAGAGTTAGGACAGCAATGGAGATAACTTTCAGTCATTACAGGGGAGTGGGGAGTCCAGTGACAAGTAGGACATAGGGAAGGAAGGGCTGTACAGAGTAGAAAGAAAGTGGACGTTTAAAGATTTCAAGGCCTCGCTTCCAAGCTCTCTAGCTGTCAGAATACATGTATTCTAATGGATGTCCTGTGACGATATCTGTATAATAGAGATTTCATCTGCTTTATTCTTTATTCTTTTTGAGGACTGGAATGTTTATTTCTTGATGATGCCCTTTTAGAAATCCCATTAGTATCCCTCAATATTAAAGTCAGTACTGTCTTTGTATTATGTATGGTTTCCATGCCAGGGCCGGCTCTAACTGTTTTGCCATGTTCTTTTCAGGCTTTCTGCCTACCACAAACTAAGAAAGCTGATCAAGCAGAATACATACATTAACTGGCCTGAAGACCCTGAGGGTGAGGATCTCTTTTGGTTCAAGCTTCGGAAAGCATTAAATGCCGGGGTATATGAAGAGGAAGTAATACAACTCTCCGTGACCAACTGATAACAAGCTGCCTGTTCCTGAAACATTGGACTCAATCTGTACTCGTTTGTAGATAAATCTCTACAGTTACTCACTAATATAGATATTATTTTTAAGCAAGCTATGTATTCTTTGAAAGATACATTTTGCTACGCATGCAAAAAAAAAAAAAAAAAAGGTTTGAAATCAATAATAAGGAAATGTGAGGTAACATTACAAATATTTGTAGTTCTGGAAAGGGATTCTTTTTCCTAGTTTACAAATAAATGAAGTGATAAAACCCTATGGTCCATATTTACTAAGTGGTGCTATTACATAAGACATCGTCTGGTGCTATAAGGCAGAGGTGCGCAAACTGGGGGGTGCAACATTTTCGGGGGGGGGGGGCACGGCACTTACAGAGACCCCACACTCTTCCCCAAAGAATTTAAATTAAATGTCGGGGGAGCGCGCAAGGTACAACCAGAGGTATGTTACTTACTAAAGAGGATAGAATACTAGCTTCTAATGTCCAGAACAAGCAATCAAGCTTGTATGCTATAAAAACTGCATTAAATACAGTCACATACAATCTCATATATATTAACAAGGAGTTCATTAAATACTACAGCAATTTAAACAATTTAAAAACCAAAGAGGAGGCAGATATATCACAGGTTGGCAAAAAAGATAAATTGCTGGGCAAATGTGATTTACCCTCCCCCCCCCCTAGATTGCGAAGAGTCCAGTGTACTGGAATCCTCGATCACAACCGAAGAACATTTGGAGGTAATTAAATCCTTTAACGACCCAAAAGTCCAAGGGCCGGACGGGTTCTAAAACCTATACTTTAAAAAAAAAAACGCTCCCATCCTGTCCCCTCACTAAACTCTTTAATAGTATAATTGAAGGATCTAGCCTACCATCCAATATGCTTGACGCTTCAGTAATTATAATTCTGACGGAGGACAAAGATCCATCATTGTGCCCAAGTTATAGCTCCATATGGCTAATTAATTTGGACATCAACATTTTTTCCCAGGTCCTAACAAATCTCCTTAATACATTCTTAGGCAATCTGATTCAATCAGACCAAGTAGGTTTCATACTGGAACAACAAGCGTCTAATAACATCCGCAGAGCTAGTAATCACATATACAACAGCAATGCCGTAAAGAGACCTACGGCGATCCTGAGTTTGGATGCCGAAAAGGCCTTTGACAGGGTCTCATGGCAATTAATGATTAGGGTAATGACAAAGATGGGTGTAGAAGACAGATTAATTTAAAGTATTCGGGCACTCTACTCCAACAGTCTGAACAACCTGCCACACATCTAAACCTTCAATCATAACAAATGGCACACAGCAGGGCTGCCCCCTGTCTATTTTACTGTTCACACTGCGTATCAAAACCCTAGCAGCAAAAATCCATCTATCTAGACGGACATCACTGGTGTAATCATAGGTGACAGTAATTATAAAATATCATTGTCTGTTGATGATGTCTTACCAGTGGTGGAGCTAGACATTCGTGGGCCCCCCGGGAAAAAACAATTTCAGGGACCCATTAATATTAATACTGACTGCAATTTTTTCTCCTTTTCCCCATCCTCTCCCTGATCCTCTATCTCAGGCCTGCACAACACGCGGCCCGCGGGCCCCATGCTCTCACTGTGCGGCCAGCGGCGGCTTTCTGCTTCACCCGCTCCCCTCCGCGAGCCCGCTCTCCCCCTCGCAGGGTAGCAGCGCGCTCTAGCATTGAGGCACTTCCATGCCCGCTCTGCCTCCTCCACCGCAAACCAAAGTATGGAAGAGGGGGGGGGGTGGTGGTGCAGGGGAGGGTGATTTGAAGTGCAGGGGGGGTGATTTGAAGTGCAGGGGAGGGTGATTTGAGGTGCAGGGGTTGATTTGAAGTGCAGGGGGGTGATTTGAAGTGCAGGGGGTGATTTGAAGTGCAGGGGGGGTGATTTGAAGTGCAGGGGGGGGTGATTTGAAGTGCAGGGGGGGGATTTGAAGTGCAGGGGGTGACTTGAAGTGCAGGGGGTGATTTGAAGTGCAGGGGGGTGATTTGAGGTGCAGGGGAGGGTGATTTGAAGTGCAGGGGAGGGTGATTTGAAGTGCAGGGGGGGTGAATTGAGGTGCAGGGGAGAGATGTGTGATGTAGGGGGGGAAAGTGATGTGAGGTGCAGGGGGGGGAGAGTGATGTGAGGTGCACGGGAGTGATTTGAGGTTCCGGGGGGGAGGGGGGGAAGAGGTGAGGTGCAGGGGGGGAGAGTGATGTGAGGTGCAGGGGGAGGAGAGTGATGTGAGATGCAAGGGGGGGAGAGTGATGTGAGATGCAAGGGGGGGAGAGTGATGTGAGGTGCAGGGGGGGAGAGGGATGTGAGGTGCAGGGGGGAGAGGGATGTGAGGTGCAGGGGGGAGAGGGATGTGAGATGCAGGGGGGGAGGGATGTGAGATGCAGGGGGGGTGGTATGTGTGTGGTGTGCAGGGAGTATTGTGTGTTTGATGTAGAGGGGGAGTATTATTTGTGTGGGTGAGAGATGGGGTATGAGAGATAGATGGGGGAGTCTCGCAAATGTTGATAATGATGGGTTCTGGGGGAGATATATGATGAGGGGTGCTGGGAGAGATATATGAGGATGATGATGGGTGCTGGGGAGATATGATGACGATGATGATGATGAGTGCTGGAGGAGAGATGATGATGATGATTATTATTATTTTACCCGTGCGGCTCAAATCTTTTTTCATTGGAGTAGCTCGGCCCTTCTCACTTAACAAGTTGCGCGGGCCTGCTCTATCTCATCATTCCTCCTCATCTCTCCCCATCCCTCCTCATCATCATCCCTCATCCTCATCATCATCTCTCCCCCTCCTCAACATCATCTCTCCCCCTCATCATCATCTCTCTCCCCTCCTCAAAATCTCTCCCCCCTCCTCATCATCTCTCCCCCCTTCTCATCTCTCTCCCTTCACATCTCTCCCCCTACAACTCCTCACCTTTCCCCTTCATCTCCCCCCCCCCTTCCTCCTCAACTCTCCCCCATGTGCTCTCACCCTCTCCTCATCAGCTCTACACCCCTCCTCAGCTCTCTCCTCCGTTTCATCATCAGCTCTCTCCCCCTCATCATCATCATCAGCTCTCTCCCCCTCATCATCATCATCATCAGCTCTCCCCCTCATCATCATCATCATCATCATCATCATCATCATCATCATCATCATCATCATCATCATCATAAGATCTCCCCCTCATCATCAGATCTGACCCTCCTTAGGGTGACCAGATTTTCAAATGTAAAAACCAGGATACATGCCCCCCCCCCTTTTTTTATTTGTTTCCTCCCTCTCCACATCCTCTCTCTCTCTCCCCCCCAACCTCACTCTCTCTCCCCCCATCCTCACTCTCTCCCCATCCTATCTCTCCCCCAATCCTCTATCCTCCCTCTCCACCCACCCATCCACTCTCCTCCTTCCCATCCTCTCTCCTCCATCAGCCCCCATCCTCTCTCCACCCTCTCCCCCTCCTCTCTTCCTTATCCCCCCATCCCATCTTCTCCCTTCCCCCATCCTCTCTCCTCCCTTCTCCCATCCTATATCTCCTCCCTTCCCCCCATCCTCTCTCTCTCCTCCCTTCCTCCCATCCTCTCTCTCCTCCCTCCTCCCATCCTCTTTCCTCCCTCCCCATCCTTTCTCTCCTCCCATATATACATACACAAACACTACACCATATACACACATGCCAAACATGCAACATTAGTATAACACACACATACTATATACAAATACACATTTATATTCAACATATAAAAAAAACACTAAATATACAACATATACATGCACATAATGCATGAAACACCCATATGCCGTACAAATACACACACACACACACACACAAACACAGACACACTTACCAACACAGACACACACACACACTTACCAACACAGGCACACACACTTACCAACACAGACACACACACACACTTACCAACACAGACACACACCAACACAGACACACACACCAACATACACTCACTTATCAACAGACACACAGAACCGGGAGATCTAGAGAGAGGGACTCCCCTGTATTAGGCCAGCACCCCCTTGGTCCAGGATAGTTCAGCTCCCCAGTAAGGTGAGTGTTGCCAGGGGCAGCCCTCAGATAGGGACCCTGCCACTTACATTAGTGGGAGCTGGGAGAAGGAAGTCTGCAGTTATAGAGTTGGAGTCAGGGAGCTGTTAGGGAAGTAGGGTGTAGGGAGCGAGTGCAGCTTCTGCCCCATATAGGTACCTACACTCCAGGTAGACCCCAACTCCCCACTAGTTGGGTGGGTAACTGTTGAGGAAGGTGATAGAGGGTTGGAGCTAGGGAGCTGTGAGGGAAGAAGGGTGCGGGGAGTGAGAGCAGCTCCTGCACCCCATAGGTACCCACACCCCAGGTAGGCCCAAAACCCCCCACTAGTGTAGTGGGTTAAGTACTGAGGGAGGCCCAAGATAGGGACGCTGCCCTTAGTGTTGTTAGAGTGCTGCCTTGTCAGGGTCACAGCGAGCAGTGCTGTGAGGACTGATAGGCAGGCACCTTGTTGCGCAGCACGTTGGCTGCAGCCTCCAGTGAGTTACAGCTTGCTGCGGTAGGCGCTGGGACTAGTCAGAGAGTAGTGGGTCTGGAGAAGGGCTATAGCTGTTCTAGTCACCTTGAGGTAGTGCTAGGGGTAGGATGCCTGAAGGGATAGCCTGTTAACGAGGTCAGGAATTCTGGAGAGGATCTGCACTAGGCTAGCCAACAGTAGGTAGACGCCCAAGTACTGCATGGAAGAGTACTCTAGTCCATTCCAGATCACTTACCGAAGGGACTTGGGTAGTTGGGGGAGTGGGACAGGTCATTACCCCTGCAGGCCCTAGGAGTTCCCCAAGCCACTACAGGTTGCTGTACTACAGGGACAGGCCCTAGGTTAGGGTTCCTGTCACGTTAGTACCATTTATATAGATAGGGACACAGCGGCTGCTGCTGTTCCTGTGGAAGCGGTTGGACCCACGTTGGGGTCCTCAGAGACGATTCCAGAGTGGGACCGCCCTAGCGGTCCGCACGTGCAAGGAGTTCGGTTGGAGGATCAGACGGACTCATCACACGTCTGACCCTTTGAGAAGTTTGTTGCTGACCCGAGCACCGGAGTGCTCGGCAGGTATTATACCATCACATGTGCACCAACAGGCCTAGAGGTTCTTAGTGACTGCGCAGTCACCCATTGACTATCTCTGTAGGAGTACGGGACATTGGGTGGGGTTCTTGGGACACTGGGTGGGATCACCTAGTGTTTGGGAATCGTCCTGCGAGACGTCACTGTTAGTGTCTCACCGTGAGAGAGACACAGGTTATCATTATTATTCGTTAGTAAAGTCCTTAGTTATATAATCACTGTGTGTGTGGTTTCTGATTGGGTTCCTATGTAGGGTCATTCTACACTTCCATAGAATCCTACACAGGTGGAGGCGCTGAAGAAGATCCGTTCCAGAGGATTCACCCCAGGCTCTCATTAGCGGAGGCTCAGACTTCCTGTGAGCCTGCAGGTATACGCACCACACCGGTAACACCGCATGTTCTACTCACCCACAATATATATATGCGATTGGGTGGGGTGGAATACCCGTTACATTTGGAGGCGCTGCTGAGATACACCTGGGGTGCCCTGTCCATTTTTTCTAAATTGTCCCGTCCCTATTTTGTCGCCATGTTTGCGAAGTCCGGAGACGAGGTCCTGGCCTGGGCTTTGAGGCAATACCTAGACCCTGGACAGGTAGTGGCGGTAGGAGGCATTCCCGTAACTATACCCAAAATGAAGGTTCGGGAGTATATGTGTAAAATTTCTGAGTGGCCATGGACATGTGTCTTAGATGAGGAGCAAGATCCCACGTCCACATGGAAGACCATTCTTTTTGTAGTAACCCACACTGAGAATATATGCCTGGCAAAGGCACCGTCCGCACTGTTCATGCCCGGGGGCCCCTCAGAAGGGTACCCCCTAGTCTACGCAGACCAAGCAGGATGGCGTTTCCCGCCAAATCAGGAGAGCGCACGTGCTGCTGACTGACAACCTGCACAGCAAGATGTTGCAACAATCTGTCCGGGATTGGCGCGAAAATCAGAGCCCCTCCCCAGTGATGTGAGTGACTCAGAGCAGAGCCAGAACTACTCACTTGTAGAAAGTGCCCTTCCTACAGATTCCACCAGGGGGAGCAAACACTGTAATCTGCAACCATACGTTGACGCCGTGCTAGACTGTTTGATCTCTGAAGAGGTGTATTCCGATGTTGCGGACCCTGCTGTGGGCCCGTGTGCCCTTCGATGGTCAGTCAGACCTACTGCAGAGGTACCATCGGTCCTAGGCTTGGGACCAGTACCTACAGACGACAAGGGTGAGTCGACTGCCCCAGGGGTGTTGGGGGTGAGCCTCCAGGTGACCGCGGAGCACGATGGCTCCTTAAGTCTGGTCGCCCGGGCGAAGGGCTCCCCTCTGCATCGCGTCCTGGCGGAGGTGTCCTCATTAGAAGATAGCTGTCCAGTGGTGCGAGTGGACCAGTGCCCACTGCCTATCGTGCCAGAAGAAGAGAAACCCATCGCAAGCCAGCCGAGTGGTAAGGAACCACCTTGCCCCCCACAGGCTCCGATGGAGTTGGCCGTGAAGAAGGCCAGAGTAGCGGCTTCTGGGCGGAGTGTGAGCCCGTGTGCTCCGACACAAGTGGTCCCAGGACTGGGATCCAACGCTCCCGAAGTTCGAGTCAGTGAGTGGGCTGTCCCAGAAGAGTTGGGGACAGGTTCCGATACCACCAAGGTGGGAACTGACAGCGTCCCCGAGGACCTGTTGGACACCGTGAATCACCGCAGTGGTAAGGTATCTACCCTTTACCTCCTGCCAGGTGAAACAGAGACTTTGCTGAAAGAGAAGCGGCCCATCCGCCAAGTAGTGGACCGTGGGAAAGGTCTTGGCCGCCTGGCCTGCTGTTTCCAAGGCGTGGATGACCAGGTAAAGACCGGGTTGAAAGACACTGTGCTATTCCTTCCACCAGGGGGAGGAAGTAGTACTGAACCAGTGACTGTCACCCCAGAGTGTGCTCTTCAAGAGAATTTTCTGGGAGAGGCTCACGGACGCAAAAGTGAGGTACCCCCACCTGATCAGTTAGGGGCACCCCACAAATGGTCTCAGCCAGCCTCGGGAATTATGGGGTGTGATGTGACATGTGTTGGTGAGGTTAAGGCCGATCTGTTAAGTGTACGGGGTATGCCATGCCATTTGTCAGTGTGTGAAATTGTGCCCTGTTATGTCGTTCCCCAAGCGAGGGCGTTGGGTGTTTCACCAGGGGGAGAGTGTAGCCAGGTCACCCTTTGCCCCCTGCGACCCCCTCGGGAGCCTCCGTGGGCACAAGCGATGCCGGGTACTGCCGGAGGACAGCGGCAGACCCGACGGCCATCCCAAGGGTGGGGGCCGTTGCAGGGAGCGGTGCGCTGTCTCCGCGAGCAGGCCAGTTGCCGGGGACGCGATCGGGCCGTTGCTAAGGCCGCGGTCGCGTCTCTAAGGTCCCGGCAGCCGGCGAGGAGAGCGCCGCCATTAATTAGCCATTCGCACATGCGCAGTGATCGCACATGCGCAGTTAGAGCCCCAGAGGCAGGGAAAGTCGCGCGAGGGCCAGAACAGAGTAGGGAAAGGTTGAGGAAGCCCCAGATAGCTCGCGCCTGCGCAGGAAAGGCGCGCACGCGGCCCCAATGCCAGGATAGGCTCTATGGGACTACAACTCCCATGGAGCATAGCGAGGGAGGCACCAGGTGCCTCATAGGAGCCAATAAGGCTGCAGGACTGCCCTGGAGGAAAGGATACATTTTGCGGGCTTGCACCACGCTAGTCAGTCAGCGGAGGGACCCTGTGAAGGAAGGAGGTAGGGTACAGGAGAGAGGGACTCCCCTGTATTAGGCCAGCACCCCCTTGGTCCAGGATAGTTCAGCTCCCCAGTAAGGTGAGTGTTGCCAGGGGCAGCCCTCAGATAGGGACCCTGCCACTTACATTAGTGGGAGCTGGGAGAAGGAAGTCTGCAGTTATAGAGTTGGAGTCAGGGAGCTGTTAGGGAAGTAGGGTGTAGGGAGCGAGTGCAGCTTCTGCCCCATATAGGTACCTACACTCCAGGTAGACCCCAACTCCCCACTAGTTGGGTGGGTAACTGTTGAGGAAGGTGATAGAGGGTTGGAGCTAGGGAGCTGTGAGGGAAGAAGGGTGCGGGGAGTGAGAGCAGCTCCTGCACCCCATAGGTACCCACACCCCAGGTAGGCCCAAAAACCCCCACTAGTGTAGTGGGTTAAGTACTGAGGGAGGCCCAAGATAGGGACGCTGCCCTTAGTGTTGTTAGAGTGCTGCCTTGTCAGGGTCACAGCGAGCAGTGCTGTGAGGTCTGATAGGCAGGCACCTTGTTGCGCAGCACGTTGGCTGCAGCCTCCAGTGAGTTACAGCTTGCTGCGGTAGGCGCTGGGACTAGTCAGAGAGTAGTGGGTCTGGAGAAGGGCTATAGCTGTTCTAGTCACCTTGAGGTAGCGCTAGGGGTAGGATGCCTGAAGGGATAGCCTGTTAACGAGGTCAGGAATTCTGGAGAGGATCTGCACTAGGCTAGCCAACAGTAGGTAGACGCCCAAGTACTGCATGGAAGAGTACTCTAGTCCATTCCAGATCACTTACCGAAGGGACTTGGGTAGTTGGGGGAGTGGGACAGGTCATTACCCCTGCAGGCCCTAGGAGTTCCCCAAGCCACTACAGGTTGCTGTACTACAGGGACAGGCCCTAGGTTAGGGTTCCTGTCACGTTAGTACCATTTATATAGATAGGGACACAGCGGCTGCTGCTGTTCCTGTGGAAGCGGTTGGACCCACGTTGGGGTCCTCAGAGACGATTCCAGAGTGGGACCGCCCTAGCGGTCCGCACGTGCAAGGAGTTCGGTTGGAGGATCAGACGGACTCATCACACGTCTGACCCTTTGAGAAGTTTGTTGCTGACCCGAGCACCGGAGTGCTCGGCAGGTATTATACCATCACATGTGCACCAACAGGCCTAGAGGTTCTTAGTGACTGCGCAGTCACCCATTGACTATCTCTGTAGGAGTACGGGACATTGGGTGGGGTTCTTGGGACACTGGGTGGGATCACCTAGTGTTTGGGAATCGTCCTGCGAGACGTCACTGTTAGTGTCTCACCGTGAGAGAGACACAGGTTATCATTATTATTCGTTAGTAAAGTCCTTAGTTATATAATCACTGTGTGTGTGGTTTCTGATTGGGTTCCTATGTAGGGTCATTCTACACTTCCATAGAATCCTACACAGGTGGAGGCGCTGAAGAAGATCCGTTCCAGAGGATTCACCCCAGGCTCTCATTAGCGGAGGCTCAGACTTCCTGTGAGCCTGCAGGTATACGCACCACACCGGTAACACCGCATGTTCTACTCACCCACAATATATATATGCGATTGGGTGGGGTGGAATACCCGTTACATATATATTCCGTCTCTTTCTCCATGTTACTTCCCTGCTTTTCCCCATCTTTCTTTCCCGCTATCTCAATAACACTGCTGCTTAATTTATAATGTCAGGGAGGGAAGGAGTTTACGTAGATTTCCAGACCTAAATTCCCTTAATTCAGATG
Source organism: Ascaphus truei (assembly GCF_040206685.1). Classification (NCBI taxonomy): domain Eukaryota; kingdom Metazoa; phylum Chordata; class Amphibia; order Anura; family Ascaphidae; genus Ascaphus; species Ascaphus truei. The sequence continues at coordinate 102,150,197 of NC_134488.1, forward strand.
ATTGATTATTTTAATTGTATTTAAGGGCAGGGAAAGCATAATTTCCAATGAAACAAGAATATGCAATACATTTGCAGGCGACGCCATATTATCTCGCTATATGATAAATATTTCTAATATACAGTATGTCATTTTTTATTTGATCAGATGTTTTGTTGCAAACATAATTTTTGCATTACATGTATTATTCCAATCTTCATAATCGATAAGTTTGAGATTGTCTTCTTCAATAAGAGATTTACATATAAAAATGTATATCTTTATCCAGAGATGCTTACCCTGCCATAATTATATATGTTATCTCTTTAAAGGGCAGGTAAGATGTATGGAAAGTATGGCTTTAAATTATATATTTATTCATTTGTATAACATATGAATATCTCATAATAATAGAACCCAATAGATTAAATTGCCTGTCTAGAAGTAATTTCAGGGCAAGAATAGTTTACTAGGGCATCATCTTCTTAAATCCCTCCTGAGTTCATTAGCTCTGTTTAAAGTAAGTATTTGATCTGCTCCAGTTGCATGTAGGACACCCAGATTGGAGGTGGGGCCTCACAGAGATTTAACAACATTAACTTGCTACCTAATGCCATTTCCAGACCAGGTTGCTGGAGTAAGAAAGAGATGGAATAGAACCCTCAGACTGAGAGGATTTGATAATTACAGAGGGAGGTGACAAACAATACACAGCGAATCAGATTTTGAAATCCTTTGAATGTCACTTGTTAGCTAAGAAGGACAACAGCTTGAGTACAGGAAGAGAGAGGTGGCCAGAAAAGGACTGAATTCTCTGCTTTAAGAAGACGCGGCTGTATCTTCTTAAGTTAAAAATGAAGCTTGTCTCAGTCTTTGTGGTGTTGTGCCTCTTTCTGGCACATGTTTGCTGGGGTGAATATTCTCTCCCTAAGTTTGTCTGTACTCCAATGCCGCTGGATATGGACTGCCAGCCGAATATGCAACGTCATAGTGGAGGTGGCGGGGGGCACTGGATAGGTATGCAAGAAGAGGCTAAGGAAACCATCCTGCATCTGCGAGAGACAGTGGTACACCAGAAGGAAACCATATTAGATCAGAGGGAGACAATTAGGGAGCTTACTGTCAAACTGAGTCGTTGTGAGGGTTATCCTCAAGGCCGGGTGCATGAAGAGAGTCATGTTCATTCTGGTGAGCATGGACAAGACCGGAAGTCTGGGCATGAAGAAAGTTATGGGCATGAGAGTGTGCATGGGCACGAGAGGGAGCATGGACACAAAAGGGAACATGGACATGAGTGGGAAGATGGCCATGAAAGGGAGCATGGCCACGAGAGGGAGCATGGGAATGAGAGGGAGCATGGGAGTGAGAGGGAGCATGGGAGTGAGAGGGAGCATGGGAGTGAGAGGGAGCATGGAAGTGAGAGGGAGCATGGGAGTGAGAGGGAGCATGGGAGTGAGAGGGAGCATGGGAGTGAGAGGGAGCATGGGAGTGAGAGGGAGCATGGGCACAAGAGAGAGCATGGACATGAGTGGGAAGACAGACATGAGAGGGACTATGGGCATGAGCGAGAACATGGGCATGAAAATGAGAGAGAGCACATTCATGGGCATGAGGATGTCCACGGGCATAACAGAGATCATGAGTATCATCCTCTCACCCACCGTGAATATCGAGAACAACAGGCACATGATTCTTATCGCAAGCCTAGTGCCCCACCAAACACAATGGAAGATCCTCCAGAGGTGACGCCAGCTGGGATCCATCAGATGGAGAGGATGCTGCAGTCTTTTAAGGAGAGATTGGAACATCTACAGGTAATTGCTGTAATATTGGTCTTTTTAGCAATTACCTACACTTTATACATCATTGTCCATACCTACAGGATATAGCATGTTTCAGTAATGTGACCAAATGTTTGTTTTCGGAGTACCCCACGTACGCAGTTTTAACAACATCCTCTAGTATTAACTATATTCAAAAATAATGAAATACAGTAATCCAACCTCTGCAGTGTAAAAGTGAAGTTAACAATTAACATGTTATAGATCTAACCCTATCATTATTAAAGTGGTGTATGTACATATATCCCGAACGGTACACCTGTGGGCACACAACTTGTGTATGTGACAACGGTTAATACACACAGCTATCCAGCTGACTCACTTATCTTTCTGCGGGGTCCCTAAAATGAGCAATATCTCCCTCTAAACCATCAGACTTTAACTCAATTTGCTGCCACCACCAAAAATAGTTTCAAGTCTTATGTGCAGAGTTCTTGGTCCCTGTTTAGTAGGAAAAAATATGATTAACACACGATAACCTATTGTAGCAATCTGTGTCCACAATTTCCACAGTGGAACCCACTGGTCAAAATATATATATTTCACCTTCTTGTGAACTGTATCATATCCGACATATTTCAAATTTAGTAAAAGTGTCAAATGCTAAATTAACTATGTCACCTGGCATATATGGTTGGGGGAATTTTCCGATCTCTTTGAATGTGGGATTGTGGCAGAATGGTTATTTCTGTGTATAAAAATAGGCCGGTCATTCTGGTCTGACCCCAATAAAACAAAACATGTATTTGTTAAGATGTAACGTCTAACTCAAATCAACCTTTTGTGTGCCGGTGTTAGAAGACCGAATATTACATAGGTTCTATCGTCACAATATGTATACTGGTTTGTTTCGCTATTTAAAATATAAATAGATGCTATTTCTAGCATCCAATTTGCTGTATGATCATGTTTAAATAAAACAGCAATTGTTCTTTGTGGCTCAGAAGTAAACATTCTAAGCCAAGTGTAGAGGGATGTACCAGTGTTATGAGAAAACGCAGTGCTCATTTGCAGTGAGTATCTAGTTTGGTTGGATATACTGTACATGTCTGTACTATGTTTTCTTATGGTGACTAGGTCAGCATTGCTCTTTACATGCCTGTGTACTGGATGAGTGGAGCATACTACTCTACCAAGTGGGAAATAGATTGTGTGCAAAGTCTGCCAAAAAGGAGTAAATGTTTGTCCTTGTAATTCCAAAGTTGCTCGCCATCTTTATAAAGTTGATGAAAGCCCTTCTTATCCTGACAGTTATTTAGTTCTTTAAGAGGAAGGGATTGTACACAAGATTAATAACATTGCTGTACACCATTTTCGGTGGCTCCCTCATGATTGTTGTGGCATCCAGATAGTGGTTACCACACAGAAAGATAGAAAAGATATGAAACCCAGAAGATATAGCAAATATGGGTTGAGACTTTTACCAGTACAAAAAGGTATAACATATGTCCCAGCCAACAGAGGTCCATTGAGATGGCCGTCAAGGTTTGTTTGTTTTTAACTAACTTTTCCTAATACTTCTTCTGGCAGTTTCTATTTCACACCTTGTGCCACAGTTACAATCCCCTAGGTCCTATTCACCCAGGTTCTTGTGACCCAATCATATAGATTACTTAGACTGACTGTGTCTCTAGTTCTCTATGCTCATGGCTGTTTGGACCACCCTCCATCAAGAGAATATACACCCCCTAAGATTCTCTGAATTTATGTAAAAAAGGCCTCTCTGACCTTCAACACATACTTCAGTCTGACTTTTTGAGACTCGAAAACTGGATTTCCCAAAACAAACTGTTTTTAAACACTGACAAGACTGTAACAATGGTATTTGGGACCAAGACTAAATTTTTAAAGCTTCCAGTGACTGAGCTCCTGATTAGAACCAACGCTAACACCACCCTAACCCCTGTCACTAGTTTTAAATACCTGGGCATATGGTTTGACTCCCACTTAACATTCGGGATGCACATTGATACCCTGACAACCAAGACCTATGCCAAACTAGGGGTACTTTACAGGAACAAATCCTCCCTAAGTCTCCTGGTCAGAAAGCGTATTGCACAGCAGATGCTAATGCCAATTATTGACTATGGAGACATAGTATATGGCTCGGCTCCTCAAACCCACCTTAGCAAACTTGACACCCTCTACAATTCAATTTGTCGTTTTGTTCTCCAATGCAACTACAACACACATCACTGCGAAATGCTCAAAGAACTAGATTGGTCATCACTAGAGTCTAGGCGCAAAGTTCACCTTTCCTGTCTCACCCTCAAATACTTTCTGGGCAAGCTACCCAGCTACCTGAACAAGCTCCTCACCCCTACCACATGCAGCACCTATCACCTGAGATCAGACTCCAAAAGACTATTCATGGTCCCAAGGCTCAACAAAGTATCCGGACGTTCCTCCTTCTCCTTCCGTGCACCCCAAAACTGGAACAACCTACCAGAGACTCTCATATCCACCACCAGCTTAAGTTCTTTCAAATCTAAGGCTGTCTCACACTTTAATCTGGTCTGTAACTGTTTCATACGCTCATAATATATATTTTCTTTAACTGTGCACGCAATGTCTTGTATATAATGTATACCTTGTTCATTTATGTAACTGTACTTGTAACCATGTATTATTTGTTTTACTCTGTGCTCAGGACATACTTGAAAACGAGAGGTAACTCTCAATGTATTACTTCCTGGTAAAATATTTTATAAATAAATAAATTTAAAACCCATAGTTTCTATACTATTCTTATACTTTCTTATTCCCAGAGGTGAACTTTGTGGTAGTGCGCCCCTCTCAATGTCCTATGCCCCCTTTATGAATGTGAGTTAATGCCCCCTCTTGTACCCTATTCCTCAGGTTACAGGACTCTTTTCCTTTATTTCATTTGCCCAGTCATCACATTGCTAATCAGTGTCTGAGTGACAAGCATGATGAAGTGATATGCTTGGTACCAGAGCCTTGTAAAATGTATCCCTTTTTTCTTGGGGCAAGCAGAAAACCAAATAATACAACATTTACATTAAGCTTCAGTCAGGTGCCCAATAAGCCCGGGTTTTACTACCAGCCTGTCAGTATTTGTCAGGATTTGCAATGGACCACAGGGTGGAGAATCTTGGCAGCTTAGCGCACCACAGTAAAACGATGATAATTATGCAGATCACGTACATGGAGAGGAGGCATACAATTAGTTATAGGACTATGAAATGTAACTTACATAGTGATCATTTCTGGTATAATCCCAGTTGCACCTAGGATGTTGACCCACCATTCTCTCCCCTAATGAGTTACTGGGTTCTTTTAATGTTCTCGTGCATTAAGTTAGCGTGTGATTATTTTCAGAAACTAGCTATACTGGGACATACCAAGATAGACATCAGCTACTCACATTTCCAAATAGTTGATATGCATGGACCCTTCTGTTTCTCTCTGCTACACAATATGAGGCCATTGCTGTTGATGTTCTGTCTATTTTATTGGGAGACTACACATCAAGACACAGATAGGTTAGTCCAACCTCCACACCAGTGATGGGTTTCAACCAAATACTTAAAAAAAATAAACAAACAAAGTAAACCAAAACATTTCAGCAGGGAACACAAAAATCAGAGGGACATAATACTAAACTACAAGAGCTTATATATTCACTGTTCAGCATAAGAAGCAGGATTAAATGGAGTTATTATTGAAACCAACAAGACTCTGCTCTGTGGAATTTTACCATGTTGTAAATATGTGTAGTTATGAAATGAAGTTTATTCATGTAGAATCCGGCTGAGGTAAAAGGTCATGTCTGTAAAATAGTTAACTATGCTAAATTCCTACATTAAATTGCTAAAATACTTGCACAAGGAAACTCTTTCTCAGCATATGTGATACGGTGCGGTCACAAGCTTGCACGTAGTATGAAACTGTTCTGTAGTGCTGACACATACCCTTAGCAAGGCAAAGTCTTGTTCAACCCTCTCTAGAGGAATGGCCCCTGGGGGTAGTTGCCATATCATAGAATACTTTTCAGCTAGCCAAAGGTTATAACACATGAGCAGTGACCTGTGATATTGTATAGAGAAGGGGTGTCCAACTGAAGTCCTCAAGAGCCACCAACAGGCCAAGTATTAGGGATTCTGACTGAGCCACTGATTGAGCCCCCTGTGCGGACGTAGGGATATCCTTAAAATCTGACCTGCTGTGGCCCTTGAGGACTGCAGTTGGCCACCTCTTGTGTAGAGTCTTCCCTGTGCACACAAGGACAATGTGTGATCTTTGCTACTGTTTTGCAGCTGAACAGAAACACTTCGCTGTTCTCTACATCTTTGCGGGAAGCCCTACAAAAAAAGATAAGCATATTGGAACGCCAAATCCATGAGACGCACAACAGTACCGAAAATCATAAGGATCATGACCAGACCCACACGGATCCTGCAAGACACAAGCCAGACACCACTACACTTGGTGGTGAAAAAGGTCAGCCATGTTTTTGCACTTCTTATTTCAGTAGAAACACAACTGGATTCTTCCAAATCCTCTGCAATGTAAAACGCGTTGCTGTGGGAGAATTCGGAGATGCAATCGGGTGCTCCTATCCAGAAGTGCGCATAAGGTCTCAATTATACCAAGAGCTACAGGGCGGCAGTGCTATCCTGTGACATCACCCTGCGCTACCGCCGAGCGGCATCTTGGTTATACCAGAGAGGCAGTGCAGAGGAGGCTTGGAGGCTCAGCCGTGAGCGGTTCGCCCTCATTGGCTGAACCGCTCATGTGACACGGCCGTCGCCAGAGAAAAACATATTTTGAAAGTCTCTTCCCCAGCCGTCCGCTTTGCAGTACGGTGCGCTGCAACCATCGCCATCGGTATGCACTTTAATTGTAGTTATACTAGTTGTTTTGGTGCCACACAGCGCCGCTCCATGCAATGCCGCGCGTGTTTTTTTGCTATAATTACGGCATAACAGAAGCAACATAGGCTGGTCACAGGCGATGCCAAACTCTGTGCTGGCGGTGGTCAGATTCTTCCCTGAGCCTTAGATCCACTTCTACTACCATTTGTTTTTAACGTTGTTCTCCATTTAAGTTGTTTACAAATGAGAGTGTACATCCATTTGTTTAATGATTTTTATCCATAACGTTCAGATTGTCTGCACTATTGTGTTCCTGTTCCTTCTGGTCCGAGTTCCCCTCATCACCTTACTTGCCTTTAGAGATCACCACACTGACCAGACTTACACCACATTGTTCTTTTTCCGGTTTGAATCCTGCACTCCCCATACTTTGAAGAGACTTCCATTTAAAAGACTGATTTGAAGAGAAACCAGTAATCTTCATCTAATTGCAGTGGTTATAATCATATGGCATAAAAAAAACAAATGTCACAACTATGGGGGTGAAATTTTTAAAGACATTTTATGAACTTTTATAAAAGGCTGCCATGTTAAATAAGCCTTATCATTTATTAGCACAATAAACCTTCAAAATAGAAAAGTTCTTGGAATTTCACTACACCATCCCATCCTGGAATACTCACATGAAGACCAGGTTCAACTAACATATCACTCAATGTATTTACTAACTTAGTATTGATCTTCTTAATGCTCTACTCTCACATTGTCTGCCATTTGAAACCATACCATTGCCTTTTATCAGAATATTTTCTACAGCTAATGTTCTGCCTTCACAACTGGCACGGCTCAGCCATGCATCATATCCTGTTATGTTGCCTCATTCAGTTTGGAAGTAACCCAATGAATTTTTACTTTAGAGCATGTCACGTCAAAATAAAAGGAAAAAATGGCTTAAATATTAACCGTCATAACTACAATATAGAAGTGTTTGTTGAGTGTGTTTAAGGTTCAGTTCTGCAGGTTGTGAATGCTGATTCTTCCCCATTTCTTTTCGTCTTCCAATAGGACATAAAGCTGATAAACGGTCCAATGACTTCAGGGTCAGTTTCCCTCTCAGAACAAACTACATGTACGCCAAGGTGAAAAGGACCCTTCACCATGAGATTTTTGCCTTCACCATCTGTTTGTGGCTAAAGTCTAACTCTTCGCCAGGAGTGGGAACACCCTTCTCATACTCTGTTCCTGGTCAGGCCAATGAGGTGGTGCTGATCGAGTGGGGAAACAACCCTATGGAATTGCTTATTAACGACAAGGTAACAATTGACATTTCTGATAAGTCTACTCCTCAACATTTGGGGAAAATTTAGAGATTTGTGTTAAGAATCACTCTACAGTTTTATATTTATATAAAGGATGACTTTTATTCATCTATTAAGTAAGTCAGGTTTCCCTGACCAAACAAGAAAACCAGTATTACAATGAGGCTCCTAGCAACCCCAAAAACCCAAGAAATCATTGCAACTAGACTTTAGAGTTAAAACTGTTCACAAATGTGAACTTGTTTTTATTCAAGACAGGGCAAAGTTAGTGAGTACGTCAGCTACTTCATTCATTATTCAAGACACAGATTATGGCAATATTTATCAAGTGGCGCCTTTGCAGAAGACACCTTCTGGTGAATTCACTTGAATGATCTATAACAAGTCTTCTGACCCTGGAAGGAGTCTTCTGAAATGGTACTGTTTGGTAAATAACAGACTATAACTGACCCCTCCATTTCAATTTCAGCATTGATCATTTTGTGGAGGGTTAAAATATCCAGATGGCACTCCAGTTTCTATTTCACAAATAAAATTAAAAAAAAGATTCAGGGAAGTTTGACTACCCAAGAAAGCCAACATAAGCAAGCCATGGTAAATGCACTGGATTATTCTTGAAGGAATAGGTCAAGTTAACGTTTTCTTGTTTCATCAACATAACTACATGCGTCTCATTTATTTAGGCTGCCACTCTACCACTGGCCATTAATGATGCTAAATGGCATCATGTTTGCATCACTTGGGCAACCAGAGATGGCATATGGGAGTCATACCTAGATGGTGTGAGGCGGGGCAGCGGTGAGAGCCTGGCACCTTGGCATCCAATAAAACCTGGTGGGGTTTTTATCTTGGGACAGGAACAGGTAAGGATTCTTGAATGTTGACATATTTACACCATACGCAAAGTTGTAGAAGTTCCAAAAACAATTACCGTCAAAGGCAGCGATAAACATATTTTTTCAGTATGACGTCAGGGATCTAAAAAACATTTTCATAAAGTAAATGTAAGGAATGGAATTTTACAGTTGCTTTCATTCTGCCCTAAGGAGCTAGAAAGAGAATATATATATGTTCGATGAGGTACATGTAATTTGGACAGGTTATTGGAGGACAATTATTGGTATCATTAAGAGTAGCATACTGTGTAGATAATACAATATATGATAAATGCAAAGCATTGTTAGAAATATGACTACATAGGTATGTAGTGGTGAATCAATTTCCTATGAACCCTATTCAATCTCTAACACTATTTTCCTGATGTTAGGATACATTGGGAGGAAGATTTGATGCCACGCAGGCCTTTGTGGGTGAAATTTCGGACTTTAACATGTGGAGTCACATCTTGACACCTGGAGAAATTCTGAAGCTGGCCACTTGTGCTAGCCATTCCACTGGTGATGTCATAGAGTGGGCAGAGTCTTCCATGGAGCTCCATGGGGGGGTGTCCAAGCTTCCATTTAACTCTTGCCATTGACATGCGGAGTCCTTCCATCAGCAGCATGCTCTGTTAGGGGACCCAAACATGGAATGGGTTCCTGAAGCCCCAATGACTATTGCTTCTGTTGCAGTAGAAAACATCTCTTTGTCGAAATTGTTCTTACAAGTTTATGTATTGTTTCTTGCTTTGATTGTTTGTGTGATATAATGCATCATCCTATTGCTTGTGCATAGAAGTTTAAAACATATATTCTATTAGAAATATCATGGGTTATCTGATCCAACCACCAAACCGCTATTGTTATGCTTTTCTTTATTCCCATATATTCATTATTCAAAATTGAGCATATGATTCCTGGTATAATTACATTGTAATGCACTACATTGGTGAAGACAGGGATGCTGGATCAAAAGATGGAAAGGTCTGAAATATTAGCCAATACACATTGCCAGTTCTGGGATCAGTACTGTCTATGACTCTACACCTTCTGATATCCTTTACAGTAAACCTTTGCATGTGTTCTGGCTGTGATCATGCAAAATGATTTACACAGTTGAAAAATATCAGATAATAGTATCAAGCAATGCATGACTAACGGGCTGTGCATCATTATGCTTTAGATTCAACATCTCTCAGGATCATAAAGACCTCATTTATGATTTGAAAGAAATGTTATATAATTACTATTCATAGCAGTTATGTGCTTCTATGACATTATACCAAGACATTGTTTTTATTTAGATGCGTGTATATTTTGAATGCAGTTTGTATATAGTTATCTATGTTGATTGCCTGTGTAATTCCCTGGCTATTGTTTCAAAATGTGTTTATTTTACCTGAATTCTGGGGCTGAAAGAGCATTGTAAAGATTCCATCAACCACTTTGATGTCACCGGTAACCATGTACTGGTATCAAAATGACTGCACCTGCTGCGACGTGGAAGATAATTATCCGTGTGCTATATATATATACATATATGTTCATAATGCGTACACTATTTTATGGATGTTTCTTTGGATTTTATTTACTGGTGTATTTTAGTGTTTATATATATGGATCACTTCTGATTGCTTGTATTTTCATACTCCTGCTAAACCCAAAACTGCCAATTGTTCCGTTTCAGATTTTATTTTTTACCCGTTTTTGCAAATCACACACAATGCTGTGTGAGTAATGGTACATTTAACCCTTTCCATGCTGAAGAGAGCAGCAACAGCAGAGCGCAATCAAAGGGTTAGAACAAATAATGTTAACATGTTTTTGTTTAAAGTGGTAAACAGGAGAAAGAAAGGAGACAAATGACTGTTCCAAGACCATTATTCTTCAGAAACATTAAATACAAATTGTTGATCAATTTTCAAATGTATGATAAAGGATGTGAAATTCAGGGCGGGGGTGTGCAATGGTCAACGTGAGTCGGTCGGCATGGTATTCTGCAAACAAACAGCAGCTTTTGGTCTTTAAATAATTAACTATTTTTTTTTAATTGTAATTTTTTTTTTGCTTACCTTATTTCTACAGGAGTAATTTATTTCTATGAAAAATATTAAAATGACCCGTAATGTAATTTTTAATGCTATGAATACTCAACCAAAATCTAAAATCTATATGCAAATTATGTTCTAAATGGAAAAAATCATGTCAGTGTAACACAGTGTTTTCCAACCTTTTTTGGTTAAGGACCCTACAATTATATTGTGACATTCTGCAGAACCCCAACCCTCTATACTAGCACATCTGATCTCAGATGCATTGTAAATTCTTCAGTATTTGGTACAATTTTCTAATGAGCTGAAAATTGCAGGGAACCCTTTAGGGATGCCCAGGGAATCCAAGGTTTCATAGGAAACTATTGAAAAAACACTGGTATAATACCTACATGAACCACATCATGTAACTGGCATTTTGTTTTCTTGTTCCACAAGAGTTGAGCCAGCTGTAAAAGATCATGTTAATTACAATATCCTGCTTCTAATTTTTAAGAGCGCATTTGAATAGTTTTTTTTTTTTTTTTTAACTTTAACTCTATATGGTGTGCCATGCATGAAACAGTCAAATTGCAGGTATAGGTATCGCAAAAGATAACACACTATGCATGCATAAAGCGGGCCTTGGTCTTGCCTCTCACCAATCTGAAATAGAATGGTAAAGAGCACCCATAGAGATTTGCTGCTACCCTTTTATTCTGGCTTCTAAAACCTTCTGTATTCCTTTAGTGTCATGACAGACCCACATTAAAAAAAGAAGGTGCCCCATGGCAGCTAGTGTAACATAATTCGTGCAAACACAAAACCCTTTGGCAGAGGCACTACTAATCCAGTGCCGTCCGGGAACATTGCACTCCCCTCTACTGAGGAATAGTAACATACCAGTCTACAAAAGCTCCCTGCAAGATCAGCACCTACTTAAGATTGTTTTTATCCTTATTTGAAAACAAAACCCTCTGCTCATCATCTCATTAGCAAGAGGATCTGAGCTGATGTCATCGCCTGACAGAGACAAGGTCAAGAGCACAGTATGTAAGCTACAGTGTATTTATAATAAACTCCTTGATAGACGATATGAACTTACCTTTATACTTTAAAGCAGTTATTCAAACGTTATTAATATTGCAACATGAAATATAAAGCCAAATTTCTACTACAAATTTTAAGTAATATTTCCCTCCAACAACAAGGGGCAGATTCTACTTACATCTGGTAAATGATCAAATTATCCTTGGAGTCATTTTTTATTATTTATTTTGCCAACTAATCTACCTTATTTATTCCGCACTTTTTAAAGCAGCATTATTTGGGAATATGTTGTAATCACGTATCTTCAAAGTAATTTTCAAAGAAACTTGGTCTGAATGAGCTCTTTTTAGAGTATTAAAGCAAATCACGAGGTTTGTGAGGGCTGCAGCTGTCCAGTGGATACGGAGTTGGAAAACTATGAAGCGCGTTAGATCACAAATGGTTTTCTATCACCACAAGTACATATTTTAGGCAAGGTTTTCTAAATTGCCGTGAAATTTCTGAATTTGTCAAATGTAAGGGACAGATACAACAATTCTTTGCAATGTTCTAGTAACCATTTAGCAAAGTAAAGACTTTCCATCTCTCAGATTAACATCCGTCAGTTTTTATTAAGTCAAAAGTTTGCATACATTAATATTAAATAGAAAAAAAAAATTACAAACAAAAATCCAACCCAATAATACCATTTCCCTCCCGTTTACAAGGAAGGCGAGGTCCCCAATCCAGATACATCTTCACAGTTCTTCCTGTCCAGAGAAGGTGACAGACAGGCACAGTGCGGTGGGGGAATAAGGAAAAACCAGGTCCCCTTTGGCACAATAAGTTACAAAACCTGCCAATGCATCACATTACAAAACGGAAACATGTGGTTCATAGTTAATGCCCCCTTAGCTTTCAGGGTATTTGTGCCATGTGTCCATAGGGCTGCCACAAAAGGTCTTTAGTTAACTCCATTTGCTGCAGACAACTCTCCTAGCAGCAGAGTTAATGTGCACGTGTCCAAAATCATGTGCTTTTATTTCCTCTGCAGACTGTCGCATTACGGAAGGCTTTTGGTGTGTGTGTGCGCATCACCAATGTCCAATTACCAAAAGTAACCTCCCTTTAGATACTGTAGTGTCTTATTGCCATTTGAACAGTGTGGTACAAAAAAAAAAAATAAGGAAGGAATGAACGGTTTTGATGTTACCCCAAAATGTGACAAACCTGTACAAAAAGGTTCTCAGCTACTTATAAATCCAACATTTTAATCAAAATAGCAGTGCATCCAAGATTGAAATAATAAAGCTCCATTAGAAAATACAGTTTTCTTCTGACCTTTGCGCTAAATGGTTTGGTCGTAGTTTCACTTCTATGTTAGGCATAGAATTGCCTAAAGTCTCACTGTGCTTTGCTGCCAATACCTCACAAATGGAATGTGATGTATAGATCCCTCCCAGTGAACCATGTCAGTCACATGATGCTAGAACTGTGTAAAAACCGTTGACATCAAAAAGTTCTCCAAATAAATTAATGTTAATTGTAGTAAAACTAATCCCTGATGCGTAATTTTTGGAGGGCTTCTTTGCAAATACCAACATGCTGAAATATAAAGCCATACGGAGCATGACTGTATTAACCAGACAAATCAAAGTACAGTACCACATGCTAAGAAAGCAGTGCTCAAAAAGTTATTGTGGCTCTCTAAAAATATTAGACATTAAGATCCAGCCAGATCCTTACTCTGGCAGGGCAACAGGATTGCAAACCACTTTAAAAAAAAAAAAAAAGCAATCCGTGCTATCATTTTTTTAAACCAGATTTGAAGCAAGGGGTCTCCATAGCTAAACCCCATTAATTGAAGCTCTGGGGACCACCTTCTTCCAGAGATACTGACCTCCGTAGGGGGTGTCGGTGTGTCTGTGCTTTTCAAAGCTCCCGCATAACGTAGGCCAATAGGAAGCCGCACCAGATGACATCACGGCTTCCTATTGGCTCGCAGGTGCTTTGAACAGCATCCATTAAATGATCCCTGTTAGCAGAGCGGCTACCGGCACCTACCATGGAGGTATCTCCGGAAGCAGGGCATCCCCAGAGCTGAAATGAATGGGGGTCAGCTCAGGAAACCCCCTGCTTCAAATATCCCTCACCGGCTTGGATTGCCACTTTAATATTTCACCCACTGCTGCTTTCTCCCTCACGTAGCGCAGCTAATATACTGCAATATTTTGGCGATGACGCAATGCACCTGCAAGTCTCATCTTCAAACAAAATGAAAAATCGCTTTAAAACAATTCTTTACCATAAACTAAAATAATGAACAGTATAAACTGCGGTTATACTGTTCTGGTATATGCCCTTTACTAGTCATTTATGTCTAGGAGCCAACAGGAAACCAGCAGTCTGTATCAGAAAAGGGTAAAGCACCACAAAAAGAAGCCAGCACCACAATCAGAAATTAACAAAAAAAAAAAATGTACTCATGAAAAAAAAAACCAAGAAAGGATTTTTTTTGTTTTTAAAACATTTTAAAATCAAAAGAAATGATCACTGCACTGTGTTTGTCAAGAGCTACAATCCATTTAGGCTGCTAAGAATGGTTGGGGCACTCCACGGCTACTTCTATTGCAGTAGGCGAAGATGCACTTTAACAGCCAGATCAAAATACCGCCTCAAATCTAAAAGTAAGAATCCAAGTCAAACCTTTCCAGTTTGCACAGAAAGATAATTATAATGTTCAAGACCAATTTACTATTCTTAAATGGATACGCTCGGTTTAACACATTGTATGTTAAATCTCCAGAGACATGTAGGGTAAAACAAACAAAAAAAATAATTAAAAAAGCCCTCTTGTGCCCATTCTCAAGCAGAGCAGAGGCATCTCCATATAGAAATGACTGAAGGTGTTTATTTATGATTACGGTGCTGGCAAAGTTAGAAAGAATTCAAGATCATATATATATATATATATATATATATTACATTTTAAGATAGAACAATAGGTGTTTCAAATGTTGCAAGTCAGTGCACCAAGTGATAAAAAGCAGGGAGTAGGTCAATGACAAAGTGGCTGCTGGACGATTCGTTTGGTCAAAAAAACAAACAGAAAAATCCACTTTGCCTCTTCAGGGTCAGACTGATAAGGAGTTGCTGTTCTCACACTCCATTCAGTTCATTAACCTATTCTTATTGCCTTATTCCAGGACAGGACACACGCACAAAAAAATACCCCTCTTAAAGAGAAGGTTGAGTTGCTGCCATGTTACATAATATTGCAGAGTTCAGTATAAGTGAGCCATGACTTTAATGTCAGTATGATAAAAGGAAGAGTGCACAGGAGCCTGCAAATCATATCACGTTTGCAGCAGTGCAAGCCTCATTGGGGCAAGACAGGGGTTCTTAAGTCCAGTCCCAGGACACCCCGCTGCCCCCAACAGGACAGGTTTTCACCCTGCTTCAGCATAGGTGGCTCAGTGTCTTCAAATGAGCCACCTGTGCTTAATCAGGGATATTCTGAAAACCTGACCTGTTGGGGGTTCTTCAGGACTAGCGTTTAGAACCCTGGCCTGATTGCATATGCAACGTCTCCAATGCCTGGTTAAACCGATGCCGTTTCTTGTGGATGAACGATTGGACTAGCTATGCCTCAGTCAGGGGAAAATACATTAGTTATGTACAAGAGATTGTGTTGCGTTTTGCATCTTAAAACTATACCCGCGTGGGCTGTGGCTTCCTGTCACCAACACCAATATATGATGTGCTGAAAGATGACTTAAAAGGTGATTGCGTGTGTATTTTTAACTTTGCTATACAGGCTTGCCACATTTATATTGCTGACCAAGTATATACCGTCAGAACGCCAACAGCAACGCACGCAAAGAAATGCTCTGCTGTCCCCTTCTAGCAGTAAAGGTGATAAGAACCTCCGTATCCAGTGTGTTTTTCAGCATTTCTGGCCAACTCTCCATAAATCGCTATACCCATCGGTTTCCCATCGAGACATCTGTGCATGCAACATTCTCTCCAGGACATTGCCCTGACAATCTGTTCGCAGCAGTTCTCAAATGTGTTTGTATTGGCAGGGAGCTCCAACATGACCCAGATTTACTTATAGCTCATACTTAACAGTGTTGAGGCATTTATGTTACAAAGAGTTTAAAAATGGCAGTTGTCCAGAATACCTGAAGTTGCAGCTGGAGACCAAATGTGGGGAGCAGTGTCTCAAAGCAATGTTTTGCAGACCCTTCCAGCACTGAAATGGTTACAGGTGCAGCAAGGTCAAGTGGTGTCTGAAGGAGCTGAATGTCATTTCGGTTCCAGACAGGGTATCATTTGTTTAATGTCAAGACCAACATGGAACCAGTTTCCAAAGCTCGGTGCTGCCGTTGTGTGAATGTTGCAGGTGGTTGTTTTTCTGCCAATAAGTGATGCAATAACCTTTATTTGCCCATGAGGTTTAGCGTTCAAATGAACAAATATTTTTTACATCTGGAAAAAAAAGTGCACAGTCCAATAACAGGAAACCTGCCACATTGGCTCATGTTCATTGCACCGATAGCTAGATCCTCTAGCGAGGATCGTATTGAAATGTTGGGAGCCTGGAAATATTCCAGCTGTTGGGAGTTTAATTGGAAATTACAAACAAGTAATCTGAGCCAAAGAATCATCCCCTATTCACAGCAGATAACCTGGGGCAGGTTTCAAATGTTACCCTAAAAGAGTGTGTTTGGAAGAGGTTGTTTGTCACAGGTTGTGATTTCTGCCCAGATAGTAAGTGAAATAACATGGTCTTTTCATGACTGTTCTTGCTGTTGCTGCAGCTGTTGCTTTTTCTTGACAGAGATCCGTTTCTTCCGAGCCGCCAACATCTCATAGAATGGGTCCACACTCACAGCTGCCCTGAGGGAGGGGAAATACACATTGAGTTAGAGACTCTGTATTTGCAGTGCTAAGCAGGTCATAGCTATAAAACCAGGCTCAATGTGTGCTTTTAGTAAATGCATTTTTTTGGAATCCTAAAATGTTCCACTACCCTTAAATCGTATACACTTGTTTTTGGTAAAGATATTTAAAATCGTTTTCTTGATTCTATACTACGGGCTCATATTTCCCAAAAAGTGCCATTTCAGGACACCTTCCCGCCCACTGGAGTGAATAAGTAACAAGTATTCTTGCAGCACTCAAAAAGGAGTCTTGTGGAAAAAGACCACCTAGCAAATATGGTTCTCAGTTGTCTTCAGTATCAATCCATGCACAGTTATTAAGGTAGAAAAGGACCTTCTTGCCAATGCCTATATATTATTTGCAATACCTCAATTGCGAACTATAGGGGAAGGGGGATGGGTGGGAAACCCTTGCGACTGCTCAGACGAGAACTAATTAAATACGATTGGTGCTACAATCTGGGGTAAAGGGCAATATGTATACTAAGAAGAAAAGGACCCCAATAAATGAGAGCTCTCTATCAAGTGTTGTCCAGAGACAGCAAACAGGGATAGAGCTGGTGAAGGTAAGAGGAGCAAAGATTGCCCAATGATATGACGTCAAAAATTAAAAAAAAAAAAAAAAAACACTATCGATGAGCTGTGTTCCAAATATAAAAAAGGTTGAACGCAATAAACGTGCGAGTCTGAATTAATATGATTGACTCAGCTAAGTGCCACGACGAGGAAGCGAATTAAAACAAAAGCACACACCTAAAAGATACACGTATGTGTGAAGAGGTCAGTGTAATTGGTAGGGCTTGCAGATGTTGGATATTGTGGCCGACTCCACAGGGTCCAATGTATATTTTTCACAATTATCAATTAACCAGTCGATTGCCGATTCCCATGTGTAGTGCAACAGTCAGTGCTACAGAAGACGTTAGAGCTCATCTCATGAAGACGCCGATAGGCACATATATGATTAGTCAGCTTTAAGGGCATTCACGGGTGACTGTTAACCCTATGCAGTGGGTACTATATACCGTTATAACCACTCCTGGGTATTAATCTGGATGAGGGGATAACCTACTAGTGGTTAACCCTGTGTCGCTATTGGACCTAGCATGGGTATATTAAGTGCCAGATAATAAGCACCTTTATACCTCCATAGCTATAATCAACGTCGATACCTATTGGTCTGGATAATGGGATAGCCTGTGAATGGTTAACCCAAAATCACTATTTGACCATGGTAGAACATTGGCGTATCACCAGACGTTACTCATATATCCAAGAGGACAGATGAACACTATATACGGAGTTTATATTATAGCGTATGGAGGCAGTAATCAGGAAATTCCAGGGATGGTCTTGATCTGACCCCCCCTCCAACCTCCCTTCCTAACCTGGGTATAGGTCTGGATAAGGGGATAACCTAGTAGTGGTAAGCCATGAATCACTATTTGACCTTGTGTGTGTATTAAGTGCCAAGAAATAAGCACCTTTGTGCCTCCATAAGTTGGTTAGCTCAGTAGCTATAATCACTGTAAATACACGCTGTTGGGCTGGATAAAGGGATAGCCTATTAGTGGTTAACCCAAAATCACTCTTTGACCGTGGTAGAACATTTGTATATCACTTGATGTTACTTATATGTATCCGAGGGGACAGATGAGCGCTATATGCAGCGTTTGTATTACAGCATATGGAGGAAGTGATCAGGAAATTCAGGGGATGGTCTGGGTCTTCCCTCCACCCCCTAAACTCCCTTCCTAACCAGGACAAATACCATTTTATGTCTTATAAATATATATTTATGAGCCACAGTTGCACTTCTTTATGTTATCTAAATGCTGAGGGTATGAACTGCTGTATCAATACCTCAAAATTGTACAGACTCCACAGTTGTGCTTCAAAGCTTAGCAATATTTACAGAAGTGGAGCTGGCTTTGCTTTTTGAAGCGGCTTTATGTGTAGGCTTAACGACTAGAGAGGCAACATTGGAATCATTACTTTATACACTTGATCCACTCTTCTTTTTCTTCTGGTGTCGGTGCTGAAATTCGGTAGACGTTATGATTGCCTTCCACAACTCTGCCATCGGCCTCAGTTTTGCAGGCTTTGATCAGCTGCCCCTTGTTATTTGGAATATAGAGCTCAAAGCAGTTCTGTGGCAGAGAAGAAAAGAATGTGAAAAAAAAAAACCGAGCATAACCGCCATTTAAAGAGTAATCTGAAGAAGTGGTCCCTAGAATTCTATAGCAATTGTTGTGTCAAGGAGCTACAAATCTATCCTGGTAAGGAGCCACAATATCAATAGAAACGCCAAAACTTGCTTTACCCCATATTTACATGTCAAACAGTGATGCAACTATAGAACTGATTTGGAGTAATAACATGAATAGAACACACCTAAGTGTGTCTTTTTGCTTCATATGCATTTTGAACATGGCTATTTCCTTACAGCCTTACGCAGGTTCTATAACATGGGTTAAGAAAATGCCGAATCAGAAAAAATAAAGTCTGCACTGTTATCATTTTTGCCCTGTTGAATGCTGTTTGAAGTGGAAGCAATTTACAGCATAGTGGGAAGCCACTGCAAATAGTCTCACATAGTCAGACAGTTGAATTTCTAAGGTGCCTCTGAAAGGGTAGGTGCTTGTCAATCAAGTGTTTTATTCACCCTCAGAGAACCAATAAAGTTAAGAGGTGAGGAGTGACACTGGCTGTACAATCACTTGCTGAGCACACAGTGACAGATAAAAAGGAGCAACCAGGGGAAATCTATCCCCTCCCAAGATTGCAAATGGAGACATCAAAACTAGGTCATGTTTGCAGAATGAGCGATTTGAACTATCCGGACAGACTAGAGCAATGAGATTAGCATTACAACGAAAGGAAACAGGTTTTTGGGGGTGCCAAGAGACAATTGTGTAACCCAAGTTATTGAGGAACCAACCAGGGGCATTACTGGATTTGGTCATATCAAACAGTGTAGAAGTAATAACAAATATTTAAGTCCGGGAACATTTGGGAAACAGTGATCACAACATGGTCTCATTTGTAATAAATGATCAAAAATCATATTATATGGGTTCAACAAAACTTTACATTTTAGAAAGGCAGATACTAAACTGATAAATACTCTACAAGGAATACATTTGGATTACGTTTTTTTCAGAGAAAATGTGGAAGCTAAATGGGCAGTCTTTAAAAAAATTTGTTAGAACACAGTGTATACCATGGGTAATAAATATATAAAAGAAGTCTAAAGCAATGTGGCCAATTAAACAAGATGGAGGAAAGAGGCAGGCTTTTAGAGTCTTAAAGTCAGAAGGGACAAAAGGAATGTTAAAATAATAAAATGTAACAAAAGTTGCAAAATAGCAATCTAATTAACAAATTGAAAATGAAAAAAAAAAAAAAGGATTGCAATAGAAAGTAAGATCAACCCTAAAGTTATTAAAGTACCTTAAAAAGATTACTAAATGGATAGGACCCCTTCAGTGTCAGATGGGCAGAGAAATTATTGGAGAAGGAAAAAGCAAAGGGGTATTAATCAAATTCTTTGCCTCTGTATTTACCAGGGAGGTATCAATTGCAAAAATAGTGTCACAGGAGGAAGCCACAACCTCCATCAATGAACAATTGCTTAACTGAGGAAGTGCATGGGCTTCTCGGTAAAATTAACGTAAATAAAAGCACCAGGCCCCGATGGCATGCACCCAAGAGTTCTTAAGGAGTTAAGTTCAGGAATAGACAAATCAATACAAATAATATTCAAAGATTCCATTTCCACAGGCTCATTACTACAAGATTGGAGTCAAGCAGACGTGGTTCCTATATTCAAAAATGGGAGCTAGATCACAACCGGGGAATTACAGACCTGTAAGCCTGACATCAATTGTGGGGCAACTACTTCAAGGTTTAGTACTGGATAATATACAGCAATATCTAATGGATAACAAAGTTATTAGTAAGTCAGCATGGATTTATGAAGGATAGATTGTGCCAAACGAACCTGTTTCTTTGAGGTAGTAAGTAAGAATTTTGACCATGGTAATGCAGTTTATGTCTACTTAGATTTTGCAAAGGATTGATACGGTGCCACACAAAAGGTTAGTGTACAAATATTTGCACCTCGATTGAAAACTGGCTGAAGGATAGACAGCTGTCATAAATGGAACCTTTTCAGGTAAAGTTGTAAGTGGAGTACCTCAAGGATCGATACAGGGGCCCCTGCTTTTTAACTTGTTTATTAATGACCGAGGTTGGCATAGAGAGCAAGTCTCCATCTTTGCTGATATCACTAAATTGTGTAGGGTAGTAAAAATCAGAGAGGCGTGTAAGAGGGGCTTTGATAACTATATACAAATATATTCAGGGATAATTGAAGGAGCTTTCAAAAGAACTATTCATTCCAAGGGCAATACAAACAACATATGTTCATCCTTTGTTGCTGGTGAAATGTCCTTTCCACCAATATTAAAGGAAAGGGTTCTTTACAGTAAGGGCAGTTAAAATGTAGAATTAATTACACACAGATTGTGATGGCAGATACAATACATTTGTTTAAATAAATAAATAAGTTTGGACATCTTTTTAGAAAGGGGAGGTATACAGGGATATATACCCAATAAGTAAAACATGGAAAGGATGTTTATCCAGAGAGAAATCTGATTGCCATTACTGGAGTTAGGAAGGACTTTAACTTTCCCCTTATGAGACATCATTGGATGATGTGTCACTAATATTTTCTGTTTGCCTTCCTCTGGATCAAAATACCAAAAATACAAATATAGGATAAGTATCTGTGGTCTAAATTTAGCATAGGTTGAACACGATAAACGTATTTCTTTATTCCCCCCACAAAGGAGCGATCAAGTGATTTCAATGTGCCATAGGGACTGTGACCACTCAACCGGTTAACCAAGATATAGTTAACATTTTTATAAGGGAACAAAAATAAAAAATGTCAAGATATGAAATAAAGTAAAAGATCCAAGTCTTGAAAGTGCTCATTAATGTCAGAGCTTCTTAAATAGTCAGACTAAAAGGGAAACAAAAAGAGATAGAGGATGGCTAGATTAGAGCAAGTATAAATAAGTGCATTTTATAAATGAATTAGGCAGAGGAATAAAGGCAAAAATCAGTTCCAGAGAAAATAGCAGTGTTAATCATGACCAGGAAGACTGAGTTTAATTTAGTAATTCTCACTGGTTTCCTGGGGTCCTCAACTTCCCGAATACTAAGATTCTCCAATGGGATGATCCCTCGCGGCTCTTTATCCTATTAAAGAAAGAGTTGAAAGTACAAGAAACAGATTGGAACCCAGGGAAACACCTGGGAGGGTTTCAATACGACCAGGTATGGAGTTATATACAGAGTACTCACCGTAGTATATTCAAAATAATACAAACAGTTGTCTGTCAGAATGAACCAGCGCCTCTTCCATGTTTTCACCCGCCCACCTACAAAATAATAAAGTTTAAAGAAAAATGTTTTTATAGGATTTACACAAACAAAAGGGGGCAAGATCACACAGGTCTTTTCCCGCTAGATTTTGGGTAAAATTGGCTAGTCACTAGTTAATTGATTACATCCTCTAGGACAAGTAGCAGTACCCCAACTTCCCACACAGAAAAACACACTGCACAGGCATCAATTCAGTATTTCATCTACTCTCAGGCTTAGAGAAAGCGATTTTGCAACAATAGCAATCGGTGCTAAATTAGTCAAAGATATTACAAGCAAGATATGGAATTTACAACTGCCATTTGTAATGACGACCCTTAAGGGAAGATTCACCACGTTTCATTATGGGTTATCATACCACGATCCCACGTTAGCCATTATTCAAGTTCATGGCAGTTAAAGCATGACCACGGTGCTAAGACCAATTTCGGGACTTAGTGAATCTCGGCAGTAGTTGAAGGGGCCTGCAATGCACAGGAAAGCACTGGCAGCAAAGGGGTTAAAAACAAAGACTATTTTCTGAATGTGTAATGAAGATGTAAAAGCAAAATAAAATAATGAAAAACAAGAGTTTGCAGCCCTGCTGCTTTAAGGCAGGTTTTACTAGATTGATTTTGGTGTTCTACAAATGTAACTATGGTGAGGCCTGAGTGAAACTCTAAACTCTACCTACCTCCTGGGGAGTTATTGTGAGCAGACGGAAGAGCAAATTTCATCAGCGGCGTAGCACATAGGGTAGGGAAAGCAGATATGGGGGAAGTGGGGAAAAAGGTAAAGGAAGAAGAAAAAAAAAGGTACGCATGACAGGGTAAGGAGGGCGAGCAAGGAGGAGGAGAAAGAGAAAAGGAAAAATAAGTTACATAAACGTAAGGTGGAAAACTAGCTTCATTCACATCCTCTAGGCACAATACACTGTGCGTTTTAGCCCATTAATTAGATTTACAGGGAGATCTTGCAAAGCGAAATTTGTTAGGAGTCAAATACAGAGGGAAAAATAAGTTACACACATCGTCTGTTTAAAAGGGTCTTCTCCAGATATCAGATTTGGCCACGACTTAAAAAATGTAAACACAATCCGCAGTTTTGTGACGTTATTAAACAAGAGTTGACTAAACCGTGACTAATTTTAAATAAGCTGAAATAAAATCTGCAATGCTGTAGATCTGTAAAGGTAGGGCCTTCAACTGGCATGGAGAGAGCAAGGGAGGGCATTTGGGGACTTTGCCCCATAGTCCTGGTGCCAATTTTACTACTAATGAAGTACATACAACTTGATGTCAGAAATGTGAAGTGGTTCAGTATTATAAAAAAATATTAATTGGTTTCAATGCACAGATGTGATTTGCTCATAGGATACATACAGATAGCAGGTATAAGACAGACCATCACCAACTAGTTTGATACATCTGCACCATGGTCAGATTAATAAAACTCAGAAAGTGTTTAAATTACTTAGGGTGGTCTTCACTCCTAAAGTTATATTATTTCTTACACTAAACGTATAATCCACTACTGCACCCAGCATGGGTAACGTCCAGAGAATATGAAAAATGGGGAGTTAATCTCTATCTATCAAGTCCTTAATACAATCTACTTACATCTATCAAGTTGGTTCTTCCGCACCAGAAGCTGACATATTTTGGGTATGTTACACAGCCAAAAGAACTACATAAATTAAGTGCAGCAGTTTATGTATGTATTACAAATTACTCTACATTAAATTACAGGGATTGGAGAACCTACAAGTTTATACCAAAACTTGTAATGCACCTACCCAGATGATTTGTGGACAATGTGGCCCCAACTACAGAAGGTCTTTAAAGCACAGTATCTAAAGCCTCTATACAACCAACTTCCATTATGGGTTGTAAGGGTGAGTTAGTGTGTTTTGTCTGTTTCAAACAAAGTTGCTCAAGAGGGATGTGGCAGGATGGCGAGACGGGAGTACAAGAGACACAGAAGAACAGAAGGTTTAAAGATGAGGCTTGTAATGGATGTGGCAGAGTGAAAGTTCTCACCCAGTTTAAGGAGCCAGCCTTCTCTATCTGGATTAAAGAAGGTGTGTGTTAGGTCATTCCCATCGTCCTCTGGGATCTTAAATGGCTCGTTCCTTATGCTGTCATACAAGTTCTGTAATAGAGAAGGACAATATAAAAACTTTAACAATAGGATTTGGAAGAGGCACATTTATTTAATCCACATGAAAGGTAGCTAAGCAACTAGTTTCTACAAACACGCAATCTTTACAGATTATACATCTCAACGTAAATATCTAATACACACAATTTTATGTTTAACAAGAGTGCTGCTAATGAGACCACTAATCTGTACAAGCACATATATATGCACATATATATTTAAGTTGGGGACTATAACAAGACCAAGGACAGGATGTTCAATTAATAGATCAGAGTCCAAATGTCCCAGTCAAACAAACATTCTTTGGTGAGATAAACAGAGGCTTCTCCAACTGTTGGAACATTTAAGTCATCGTTGTTCCTCAACCAAATTAAATAACTGTTTGCTTCCAGAGGGGCCTGGCAGGTACTTCTGGCAGCAAAAGTCTTATAGATGAAGCTAGCTAAAATGCAGAAGTTTCTTAAATGCACTGTCTGCGTGGCGATTAAAGGCCATCTATGGATGAAGTGCTGAGCTTACTAAAGAAAGCATGAGCCACCACACACATTCTGCTTCAACATGCAGTCAGACCTGTGGCCCCTCACTCAGTGTTTCCTCACCCGAAGCAGCTCCTCAGGCAGGTCTCCTCCATCATTAATGCCTCTATTCATCGAGATGAACCTCTCAAAACCAGGCTTGTCCCGAACATTGGGATTATGCAGGCTGGTGTTCAGCATGATGACCGCAAAGGACAGAACATAACATGTGTCTGTATCGGAACAAAGAAGAATGAAGCCTATGCTACCGGAAGAGGGGACTTAAATCCAGAATGTGTTTCCCCAGGGTATTTTTTCCAGTGCTCCCAGAGCCATAGTCATTTCCTCTAGTCATAACTTTTTTGGCATCCAAAAACACGTTTCAAAATTTTAAAGGGGATATGTACTTTTAAAAAAAAATTTTTTTACACTGAACGTCAAAAGAATTGAGTAACATACGTCACAACATTATCCTTGGAGAACTGGAGATGTAGGTTAAGAGCAAACAAATGTAGATGAACATGTTTTAATAAGGGTTGATATATGCAATATATGCACAGAACAGCCTAAATGGAGCTGGAGCAACACAGTATAAAAAGAACAGAACAAACATAACCAACATTTTGAAACAGTAATTTAAAAAACGATACAGTAAAAGCTAAGGTTTTACATAGTTATCTAAACAGCGATAACACTGGCAAACTGATCCCTACATGCTTATATTTAGTCATATTTCTACTATATCTGTCACTCATTTCTCATAGGATTTGCAGAATTGCACTTATTTTTCAAATCAATCGGCACCTGCCTTTTTAATTACAAGATCTGTCTGTACCTGTGGACTGAAACACGCCTGGGTTACACATGCAGTATCTTTGTGCAAATGCCTCCATCATGCGGTCAATCTTCTGAGCCTCTCCCGGCAAGCGGAAACTCCACAGGAACTGTCTGGATATGTGCAAGAGAAAAAAATAAATAAATACACAGTTAAAGAGAAACCAAAGAAACTTAGCTTCTGACGTAATGTATGAGGATTCCATGTTACAGGCCAATAGAGAAGTGGTGTGTAGTCTGTTACTTTGCATTTTAACTGCAAGCCATTTAGAGAAGTATGATAAACGTCCAAATTAAAAATCGCTATACCATAAAAGAAAAAAAGAAGTCAGCAATACCCAGCTTTGTGACACACACACAAAATGTAGAAACGTAAAAAAAAGTAATAAGAGTAGGTCAAAATTAAAAGCGCAGGAAAAAGCTACTAAGCTGAGCAACAGTGGTACTGTAAAAAACAATGTAAGCAAAAGAAGCTACTTGCAATTCAGCATAAACATTGACATATCAGAAAGGTTATGCCAAACACAGTCATGAAATGTATGTACTAATCCCACACGAAAAGAAAAAAAAATCCAGATAATTTAGTTCTTTTACTTCCCTGGTGCACAACATATTGTACCTAAAGAAAATTGCAGTAAGCTCTACAGAGGAGTCAAATCATATCCCTGGTAATCTGGTGCCAGCTGGAGACACCATTTAAAAAAAAAAAAAAAAAAAAATTTACGTTTGTAATTCGGCAGCTACAATGTATTCTTGTATTACCAAGGTAAAATTACTTATTGTTATACTTATTGGGGAGGTACGCTAAACCTGCTATAGAAATCAAAGGATGCTCGGTATATGAAAACTCATTAAAAATGGCATTAAGAGTTGAATAATTTTTTTTTTTTTTAAGACGTAGCGAGTATCTAATACTACAGAACTGATAAATATAATTTAAAAAATTTTTTTAAATAAAATAAAAAACACACCACATGTAGGTTTATTGCTTGGATTGCTCCTTTAAACCACAAGCATGTTGGTGGTGAAACTGAAAAGAAAGCGGATTTACATTTTGTATGGTTCCTCTAATATACTTATACCATTTGTATAAATGCATTATTAAAAGAATGTCATTTGTCCTTAAGGTTTAAAAAAATATATATATATAAGAACGACCGATGGTGCAAGGCTAAAGAAATAGCTATAAATATCTTAGAGTAGAACACTTAGCTTTTTATGTTAAACTATTCATCTGCAGCATATGGTTAATTTGAACACTAAATACAGGACACCTCTAAAGATATGAAGCTGGGTAGCATGAATAGTGTAGAGTTTCCCATAAATACAAAGCACAGCGTGACTAACTTGCTCAGCAGCTTCCTGAATGTGTCTTGCTCGCCTCTCGGTGGCAATAATGACCACTTCCTCCTTTACATCTGCCTTCCTGTTTCTTTACTCATAACCAGGACAAAAGAACCACTCTGCGGTTGCATATAGCAACCGCTTTACTTCTTTTGTTAAACCCATATATAGATTGTGAGGGGGGAGGGGGGGCAGAACTGACCTGAGAGCCTGCACCAAGTTCAGGTCGGTAAACTCATGGAGGTCCACAAAAGCATGAAGGACCGCAATGTTAAAGTCTTCCCTATAACACAAAGACAAAAAAGCAGCTTGGTTAAAGTGGTTTATAGATCAGATGCAATCGTCTTTCAGACATCACCAAACCCTGAACTAAATGTTTATGCAAAACAGGACCAATTCCTCACCTCTCTCCTAGATAGTCCCCAATTGCAGTCTTGTTCAGCCCTTCCCCCTTGTAGAGAAAACGTGCTATTTCTTCGGCAGTGTTGCGGAGTAACTCATTCTCCTGCAGGTAGAGGATTCCCTGCAGACACAAAAAAAATGTGGTTAGTTTCTTTGAAAATGTAGGTCTGGAAACCGAACGGCAAAAATCAGAATATCCAGTGTAACTAAACATACAATATACACGACTTGTTTGGGCCTCATACTTAACATACCAGAGGATGCAGCATGAATATTAAATGTTGCTGTAATTATAACCGAGTTCAAAAGCAGTTTATAGAAAATCACAATGGAATATTCAAAAATATTTTATTTTTGTAGAATATACCAATCTTGCCCAAGCAGAAAACGACTGGAATTTCACCAGTAAATGAAGGAGATTGAAAACGAAAACCATGCACTAAAGTGACTCCATGACAAGACCACTTAGATCGAATCTGTTCCTGGGTTGTCTGAAACAGCCACGAGTAAGGATATATAGATCTTAAAAATACCTTTTTAGGATCCATGTTGAATTTCTTTCGCCCCATTCCTACTTTCCGATTTCTCTGCAAGGTTTTGCTACAAGAAAAAAAAAAATGAAATGTACTAAGCCTAAAACATTGAGATCTAACACCTCTGACCACAGCCTTTTACGCATGGATTGACTAACTTTCAGTAAAGCAACCGCTTGTTATTTATAGGAACTGAAACAAGATTGTCCCTTTCTAAATTAAGCACCCAGAAAATGTCATTAAAGATTGGCATTAAAAAAAATTCTGTGTGCAATAGAGAAATGTTAGTATGGAAGAAGGTACCCAACAGGTTTAAATGAAAACTAGGACACATTTGTTCAAAACACATTTCACAGTTCTGTGTATTTCACAAAAAACACCACTTCTATTTTTTTTTTAGGCCTTATTAAAAATTACTGCAAGGCATAAGTCATCTAAAACAAAATTAGAACAAAGTCATTCAGTTACAAATACTAAATAAAGAAAAAGCAAACCCAGTAGTGGGCACTCAGCCACCCGACAAAGATGATTATAGTTAAAAGAAAATAAACTTTTAATAGATATATTTAAGATAATGGGGTTAAATAAAATGACGACTGACTATGTGTACCCTTAGTAGAGTACTAAAATGGGTGCTAGGGTAACTTGAAAAATTGTCTAAATGTAAAGGGTTATAGGACCAGTGTTAACTTACAGGGGTCAAACCAAGAATAGTGTAGTCAAGGTAAAGATGACCTTGTAGGGTTTGTGATCAAGGGGTTACTGCAAAATGTTAATATGCAACAAAAAGGTATTTGGAGCCAATCTTACTGCCTATTAGTGCACGGAAGCGCAAGATTTTTCATTGGGGCGGTATTTGCAGAGGCCCTGGGCTCATTCCCAAGGCATTTAAATGCAATGCCTGGGGATCGCGGAGGTCTTTGTAATGTCTCCTACCTTGTCTTCCACGACACATCGCCATGGCAACGCGGCGTCAAAAGACATCACGTTGCCATGGCAACTTCACGACCCCCCCCCCCCCCGCGGCATCATTTGACGCTGAAGACAAGAAAGGAGGGGGCGTGAGCTGGTAAGGCGAGAAGGCAGGAGTGCGCCGGGGGACGAGTTTGCGCACACCTGTATTAGTTGACCAAAGTAGGAGACTAATATTCCTATCTGCTTTAGACCGATAAGTACCTTCAGTAGATTAGCCAACCATATATAATTTATACCTGTTGCATTGCAGAGTATATTGGTCAGGCAGTAGATGGCTGCTGCCAAGAAAGGATCAGTGCCCTTTTAATATACACATGCCTAAATGAGCTGGTAAAGCTGATCTAAATGATTAGATGGTAGCAGATATACAAATTCCAAGCAAATAATCTGCTAAGAAAGATCATATGGTTTACACTACGTCAGTCAGCTGGTGTAGTGCGCACAACTGGGTTTGATTTTTCTTTATTTAGTATCTACTCATATCTAGCCTAGAGGTGCACCTCACCCACTCTACTATTTAAGTTTAGCGAGGGTTACTGCTACTGTATATTTCAGTTACCAATTCTCAAGCAGCAGGAATGGCGGTTAGTGTTTGTTACAGCTAGAAATGGGTCTCTCGTTTCAGATCAGATCAAGCAGAGAGACTTTTTGCAGATTTGAAAGTTCGTGCATAAGAATATCCAAATATTTCAATGTTCATTTAATAAAAAGATGACAGTACTAAAAAGCCTCATAACAATGAAAGTGATTCCGAGTCTCACCTGCCCTCGTTGGCTTCCAGGCCTTCCACCTCATTCATAGCCTCACTCAGCTCATCCCGCAGTCTCTGGATCTCCACCAGCAGCTCCGTTTTCCGACGGCGGATGTTCTCCAACTCAATACGCTCCTCGGGGGTCAGGTCAGCGGGGACTGAAAAGGGAGCAAGAAGCAAAATATTCATGATCCCTTATTCTAGACAGCATATTGGAGGCCCAATTAATGCAATATGACTACGTTGTGCAAATGATAGATTACCTCTCCCAC
The DNA here is from genome assembly GCF_040206685.1 of Ascaphus truei. NCBI lineage: Eukaryota > Metazoa > Chordata > Amphibia > Anura > Ascaphidae > Ascaphus > Ascaphus truei. The sequence goes on from NC_134488.1 coordinate 102,180,279, forward strand.
ATGGGACTGCACTCTTGCTTCACAGTCCCATCCAGCAATGAAAGGGTTAGACACTCATCCAATTCTCTTATAATACTTGGAGCCACAAATAAAACGCATCTATTGTAACTGTTACTGCAGAATTTCTGTTACTCTGAAGTGGACCAGGGAAATTGCCTGCCTATAAAAATACTGAATATTTGAAGTCCTTATTTCTTTGAGGAAGAGGAATAGAGGTTAGCTATGAGTTTGCTAAAGAAAATGCTTTCAAGCTCAGCCTTGATCACCAACTGCAGCCCTTCTTCCTTTGTTACATGTACATTCCCAGTTGTCTCTTAAACACAGAATGAATTGTTCTCTTGATTTGTTCAGAGAAGGGTTATTGAGAGGAGAATTAAATTGCGCTATTAAATATATTCCCAAGAGATAAAATCACATACAAAATGTTAGAGATGTTACATAGTTGAGCTTTCATTGTGTAGTTCATCTTGTTGTAAGGAAACTGCCTATTCTGAAATCATCAAAAATACTCAAGGACAGGGGAGTTATACTACCAAAATAAAATTAAATGTTACTGAACCACAATAAACCACTTCAGGATAAATAACAGCTGCACGCAACCTAGATCTCCATAGTAATCGAACCAAAATAACACCTACAATTACGGTCCATGACATCAAATTATACTGGATGCACTGGTGTAATATAACTGTTACCACTTCAACGCCCGAAACAGATTCATGTTTACTACGTCCACACATACTGGTACAAACTGCTTTTTTAATCACTCTTGGATTCATAGTAAATGAGTCTGAAATTTGACAAGACTCCCCATTGGGAATTGCCCAGCACGAGCCAGTCATGTTTTAGTTGCGGTGACACTGAAACAGAAGCACAAACAGCGGTAGGCAAAAAACAGTCAAAGGTCGCAAGCTACCGATTTAAAAAAAAAAAAAAAAGTCAAACCTGCTATCGATTTCACTCCTCGTCTCATCCAGCACAAGACAAATATTGTTACCCAAACCTTAATTGTAAAAAAGATACACAACGACGTTTGGGGTTGTAATTACACAGAAAATGCAAAGTTTCTATATTTTCAAGGTTTCACACGTGTCCTCTGAATAGAGATACCGCATCTAGACTTAGGGAGAAGGGCTACGCCTCTTCCTTGTGCCATAAACTAGTGTAGTACAGTATATGTTCATGAGAAAGTCGTCATTATGCTGGGGCATGAGACACCAATGGGATTAGCCAATAGAGAGACATCTGCTCTGGCACAAGGGTAGCCAAATCCAGTCTTCAAGAGCTACCAACAAGGTCAGGTTTTCAGGATATCCCAGCTTCAGCACAGGTGGCTCAATCTTCAACCTCTGCTGAAGCTGGGATATCCTCAAAACCTGACTTGTTGGTAGCTCTTGAGGACTGGAGTTGGCCAACTCTGCTCTAGCAATTGCGCCATTAGAGATAGAACAGAATATTAATACTGGCTGTGCGTGCTGTAACTGACGCTCAACCTGAAAACAGCCAAACAAAAGGGCGATTTACAGAGAGTAAATATCTTGGCTGCTCACATTTGATTCAAATGCCTATCCATACAGTTGCCATGCTCAGCGCATGATCTGCAACAGTCATGTGTGCATAAACCTGTATTTACCATGCAGAACTTCAACGGCAATAATAATAAAAAAATTTAAAAAAAGTGTGGTGGTTCTCACTGGACACGGGTCTAAAAAGCAAGTTTAGTGCTGGCAGCAACTGAAATGAACAGAGAGCAGCTTTATGTAAATGGTTAACACTATGCGATTTAATGGCCCATGTTAAACATTATACTGTATACCCCTTCCACATGTGCTGCTATTGCTAGGGTACATCTACAGTCCAACTTTACTATATAGTGCCTAGGTCCAATTACCTGAAGGCCTAAGCAGCAATACTACGGCTTTACATCTTTTTTTTTTTCTTTTTAAATTATTTTTATATGTAAAGCATGTGTCAATGTATAATTCTACATTATTATCCAACTAAACTAGCAATCGTTTGGTGCTCTTGCAAATACGTAAAAATTCTTATTCTGTGCCTAACATAATGGGCGCCTTTCAGTTTCAAAATCAATCCTTCAGCCAGTGTAACTCAGCAGCTACAATGTATCCCTTCATTACTAAAGGAAAAATTATCTATTGTTACAGCTTAAACTGCTGGGATTTTTTTTTTATTATTTATGTTTTAAGATTTTACATGTTTTGCTGCTTTAAATCAGTTCTTCCAATCCCCCCCCCCCCCCTAAAAAAAATGTGCATGGAATATATTCCCCTTTGAAAAGTGCTCGTTCGTAATGGGATACAATATTTCTACAGTGGCGCCTAGCTGGGGACCCGTTATCCCTTTGACATTTGCCAAGTAACAAAGAATGCATAAGGGACTCATTGTTATAAAACAAGAATACTTGACCACTAAATCAAAATGCAAATCAGCTCCAGCTTAGGATACTTTGAATACCACCCTAATAAAACGGCTTCTACAAAGACATCTTTATTATATTGTAAACAGATTTGGCTGCCTGAAACGCTAAAGCCTTGTGACCCGATTCGGAGTTATGCTGGAAAACGCTGGCAAAGGCTTGGTGAACCGGTGACCGGATGCATTGTTAATTTACTTGCTAAAAAGGCGCTAGCAAGTTCCCGTAACTCAGCTACGTTGTTGCATAAAAGAAACTGGCATGCTTGGTATGTTAGTAATCAACGCATTTAACAGCACAAGCAATCACCCCCCCCCCCCTTCCCCCTTGGGTGTGCCAGGGGCAAAGAGCAAATGCTTTGCACACTAAACAGAAGGCTACAGAAGAACACTAAATGATGGCAAAGTGAAAGCATTGCTTTGCTGGCCCCACGGGCCTTGCAGGTATTCAGCCATATGACACCTGTTCTACTGTTTTAAAGGCAGAGGACCTAACTGCTGAAAGCACAATAACAGGTCACTGAACATATTATACACAGCTTTTATTATTATTAGGTCAAACCCAAAGAAATCAGGTCACACTGATCCCAAAGTGACCACATCTACGCGAGTATTTAAAAAAAAAAAAAAAAAAAAAGAGGGGGGAGGGGGGGATTTCTAGAATGTATCCCCCAAAATACAGAAAATCATTGCATGTCGAAATAAATGTCACCAAGTTTCAGATTACCACATTTTAAATTATTTCTTTTCAAAGATTATAGGCATAATTTCTCCCCAGATTTCGCCTTTAAAAAAATATGTCACTGCTACAGATGTATTTTGGTTAGGAGGGTCTGCGGGAATGTAGGTCTCTGGCAAGGAGTTGCACTATTTGCCTGGGAAGGATGTAGACAGGAAGTGGCTGACAAAGTACAATGCCTCCTGAAAGTCTATAAAGTATCACAAGAGAAAGCAAGGACTGGTCATCTCAGCAGCCCTAACATGGAGAGTGGAATAAGGAATGCAAAATGGATGTCTAGGTTTATTAAATCCATTATGACCAACTTTTAGGAAAAGTATACTGCAAGGACAATACTGTACATATTCAGCAAGTGAAAGCATGTGTGCAGTTACGAATAAGAAACCTTAAAACCACAGCAGCCTCCATGTTTTCTATTCTGTTTAAGCTTTCTGTGAAACAGCACTGGGTTTAACGTTGGGTTAAACAAAAGAATATGTGCCCCTTATTCCAATAGACATATGAAGGCTATTAGGATCAATCAGAAATCCTATAGATTCACAGAAGCCAAATAACCCCTTTGTAAGGGGAGCTAATAAAAGCAATTAGAAGTAGGGGACAGTGGAATCCCAAATACTTATTTTATGTATCGAGGACTAAACTACATTGTAAAAACATTTTGGCATAAATCTGAAAAATCCAGCAGTCCATGCTGATCACTATTTTGGTTTGCTTCTATTTTTTACTTCCTTCAACAGGTCTCTTTTTGCCCTATGCATTAGTGGTTTTAGCTATAAAATCTGATGATCTGTTCAAGAGATATGAGTTTCAAATATTAAGCAGAGGTGAAAATTGAGCTCGCCCCAAAAGCGCACTGCCATCTAAAAAGGTTACCATGGTAATCTTATTCTAAAGTAAAAGCACTAAACCACTGCTCTTAACATTACTAAGATAGTATCTAGCAGAGGATATTGGTTAAAGAGGATTTCAATAACTTCTCATACACTTTTGTGCAAGATATTAAAAAAAAAAAAAAAAGGAAGCAAACGTTACACCAGCTTCTGTTTAAAGACCAGTAAAGTTTTATTCTTCAATCATTACAAATCTAAAATGGGACATTTTTCCCATGGACAGTACTGAAAACGTATTATCAGACTACAACATTTTATCCCAGTCAGGGGCCGGTTAGAAAGAAATTAAAAATATGGACAGGCTTCCAGAATCAGCAGCAATTTATCTAAACAAACAGGCTTCTATGTAATTTTATACCTTGCTTGACCCAAGCACATAACAGGGTAATAATTGAGTAGTTAAATAATTAAGGCTCTGTTTGCCTAGGGATTTATGTTGCACAATTTGTATTATGTAAAGCACTTAGCGAGGCATTATTCACCTCAAAATACCATGTCATAACCGTTTCATGACCAAGGAAGGCAATAACAAATATAACACTTAAGCCTTTAAACCCCATTCCATTTATAATTCAGAAACGCAGGAGAGTGTATGGTCTTTAACACGATCAATAAGCGGAGCAATAAACCCGCTCTATAATAAACCTTTACTCCCTGAATCCAAGATTCAAACCAGCAATCTCATGGTCACATCTTTGTTTTATTTTTATTTATTTTAGGGGAGGGGTTTGAAAGAAATATTCTTCTCAAACTGCCCGACACTGACTGTGTTTTTATCAAATCCAGCAAGACACAGTAACAACCAATGAAAGACTTCTATCAAACAGAACTGTTTTCTCTGTGGGAGCTGGGAGGACGAGATAGCTTTAGGCCTCGGGCATGGTCAGCGCTTTAGGTGCAGACCAGTGCTGAAGCGCGCTGCTGCTCGGCAGTGAGCCCCTGCAGCCGCAATGAGAGCGGCTTTAGCAGGGGCTCGCGCACGCTTCCGCACGCTTGCGGAAGTGTGTCTTAAATGTTACGTTTCTGAGCTCGCCCAATGAGGACGAACCAGCTCCGTGACGTCACAGCCCCCCCTCCTCCCCCCGACACGTCCCCGGACGTGCACCAGCTTTCCCTCAGCCTCCGCACGGCTGAAGTCTGTATGGACCCAGCCTTAGGCTGCGCTTATAGTGCTGGTGACAGCGACAGGACGGCAAAACAAGTGCATTGCCGCCGTCGCGTGCGCTTTTAGTAAGCGCAATGCAGCAACAGCTTGGACGCGATCACTGGAAGTCGTCTCAATTTGATTTCTCCAGCGACCGTAGCCTGACGTCGCCGGCAAAATAAGTGTAGCCTTAGGGGTACAATATGAAGTGGTTTCACTGTACAGTACTGCTGTAAGTTGCAGCTTGTTCGATTCTTGTAAATGAGGTAGCATCTTTAAATGTGGGGTTTTTTTGGGCAGGCACCCAAACATTTGTCTTAAAAAAATATTTGAGAAATCCAGAGTATTGCAGCCCTTCAAACATTTATTCAATAAGCAGAAGTAGCCTATGCTACATTATTCAGCAGTTACACATAAAGACACCTATTTTCACAGACCTCTCGGCATGTTCTGACCACATCTTCATTTTCTGACACAGCTCCCGGTATTCCAATAAATCGTAAATCGCTTGTCTTATTATGAATCACAACAGATTATGTTGTAATCTCCTCTGCTTTGTACAGCCCAAGGGGTGGAATGTATCAAAGTTCTGTTCTCATTATGTTTTTGCATAAACAGACATGTTTTATTCAAACACATGCAATATTTTTAATACAGACATACACCGGACATGTAAAATAACACTTAACCTTCCGATCTCAAAAGGTTAACAGGGAAATATAACCCTTTAGAATGGGGACATTTTAAAGGCGACAGCATTTCAAAACACTTTATACAGATCACCTTTTCATTGCTGGGAAACTAAAAATCACAAACCCTGCTGTGAAACATTCGAAGAATGTTCTATTTTGGAGCAAACTGTAAAATATTTGTTCAACCTGTTTTAAACGAGTGGAAATCATGGGTTTCAATCAATCAATCTCACTTTCAACCACAGCCATGGATGAAATATTCTTTCCTCGGGTGGATAAGAGAACAACGTATGTGTAAGTGCACACAGTATATCCTGTAATATTTGTTGGGAAGTTTAAGTTAGGTTTTTGGAACAAAATTTGCAACGGTTTTTCAATAGAAACGGCTTTTTATTTAAAAAGGGCGTTTAGTGCTTTAGTATAATTTCACTATATTGTAATTCCAATAAATATTATCTTGAAGGCCCGCACTATTAGATCTCAGAATTCTGTAAAAAAATAAATAATATATGATATACACACACACACACACACACACACACGGTTTGCAGCCAAATACTTAAATTAAAAGTTAATGGGTTATTTTGACTGTAGATTGTTTTGTATGTTGCTAAAATTTGATGGCTCCAGATAGCAAACATGTTAAACCAGTGTTTTTGTTTTTACCAAGTCCATGCACATGGGAATGAGTTGCAGTAAGGTCTCTCTCACCGCCTCCTGTATGGTTACCTTAAACCAGTGGTAGGTAACATGATATACGTCAAAATGGGCCACATTACCCACATCTATATATGATGCACAGGGAATAATGCCCCACCCCTCTCCCGGGAACTAGTGATTCGCACAGCAGAGAAGCAGTACAGTACTTATCAGTGCACTGTTATTAGGCCGCTGAGTGAGGAGAAACTACAATCCATGCCAGTTTGCCCATCTCTGTTCCCGCTGTATGGAGAAAGCGAGAGTGGGCTGCTTGGTTGGGGGCCGCCTGTTGCCCACTAATGCCTTAAAAACACATTCTACTCCCATGGTAAATACAACTAAACATCCACCTGCACACCATCACACAACCTGCAGTGCACATATACATTAAGGCACGTCAACATTGGGGTCACCCAAGTTCCATGAAAGGGAATCCCTGCCATTAAGGGAGTGGCAATTTAGTACTGTATTACGCTTCACTGACAATACATTTAAGGTACAAAGACCCCCACATACCCCCAGCTCACAAGCAGGGCCCTTGTAATGATCTGTATGTAGCCCTCTGTATCTGTATGTAACCATGTCATATACATAACCCTGTATCCCACTGTAGAATATGTTGGGGCTTTACAAATAAACAATACTGCACATACAGCCTTCTCCCTCTTATGGTCCAACTCCCCTGTATCAGCTATACGACATAATTCCCCACTACACAACTGCTCGACCTCCAGGACACTACTGAATAAAAATGCAACCCGACATCCCCAACCCCCCTCCATATGCAACACATGGAATGATCTGTCTGCATACTGGTTTCCTCTGAACATTACGCTCCCCCACCCCCCTAAAATGGAGCATCCTGCTGTCCCTACAGTGACGTATGAATCCCTGTCACAGCCCCTTCACTGGCACAGAGGCCTGTAACGCATTGCGTTTTAATACGTTGCAGCCCGCTTAGTTGAAGGGTACATTTGTATGTACGTGATACGGTCCGTCCCCCCATTCAGCTGATAGTGGACACGCCACCGCAGACTCACCGTAGATCGTATCCTCCATGTTCATGGAGGTGGGGGGAGACGGTCTGGGAGTTCGTTTCCTGAGGCTGTAACGGCAGCGTCCCCTGTTAAACCTCTCCCCGGACAGGCCGGCTCACGGCTCCGCTCGGCCTCCTTTCCGCCGTGCCCCCAACCGGCTAACGTTCATCAGACAGCCCACCCCGATGCCACAAGCAGCCTCCTCCCAGCTCCGCCCACTGCCTCCATCGCAGCCAACCCACTGCCGTCACCCTCTCCAACGGACGGCCTCTTCCACCAATCAGCGTCCGACTGTGTGGGTGGGGGGGGGGGGGTCTTTGCTTTTCAGCCTCTTTGTCTCTAGGATGTCCGTTTATCGGTGATTGGCAGCGGCAGTTGGCCAATCGCAGCTTAACATTTCTCTGCGGGAGGCGAGAACACGACCTTATAATGAATGGGTTTGGAGCCAATAGGGAGGTGGAGGTTTGGGGGTTTGGGAGCCAATAAGACTCTGGCAGAGGCGGGACTCTGCCCTGATAGTGAAAGGAAATGCTGATGGAATGTATCATAACCACAGGAATACAGCACACTACTGCCTGCTGTTATGCAATGGGGTGTGTGATGGAAATAGACATTATGTCTTGTAACATAAGATTGTATTATCAAAAGTTTCTTGAAACAAAGCTGACCTCAATAAGCCATTATTATCATTTATTCACACAGACCCTCCAACATTTTGCACAATACAGAGGTGCCACTGTAGTTTCTCTGTTGGTGCAGGATGGAACTATTTACAAGCAACTTCAATGGAGGACCCCTAACCTATGCAGCTTAGCACACACAACAACTTGTATATGTAACTAGCTGAGAGACCCGGCGTTGCCCGGGATGTAAATGCGTAATAGGTAGTATTATTTATAAATCGTGGAACAATAGGTGAGTATTTGTTGTAAAGGTTGGATAATAATGTTGAAAAGAAAGATGGAATAAAATGTAATACGATGTTGTTTAAAAATGGTTTATTGTAAACACACCACAGTACAATGTATATTTTGGTGACATTACAGATGTAAAAATGTGAGGCGTGTGTCCTGCCTAGGGTGTGAGGCGGCAGGTGGCGCGTGGGTTGTGAGTGCTGTCTGTGAGTGGGGGTCCTGCTAGGGTGTGAGGCGGTGGGTCAGTGATGTCGGTGCGTAGGGGCGGGAGGCAGCAGGTGTGTGTGGCGGCAGGTATGTGTCGAGTGTGGCGGGTGTCTGTTGAGTGAATGCAGCGGCTGTGAGGCGGCGGGTGAAAGGCAGAGGCGGGCGGAGTAAGGGTGGGTGAAAGGCAGAGGCGGGTGGGCGCGAAAGAAGAGGCGGGAAGGCGCGAAAGAAGAGGCGGGAAGGCAGGGATGGGAAGGCGGGCAGGAAGGCGAAGGGTGGTGGGAAAGGGGTGGAGGAGGGGGGAGGGTGGGAGGGGGAGCGGGAGGGGGGTGGGGGGGAGGGGAAGGGGGGTGGGTGGGGGGGAGGGATGGGGGGTGGGGGGAGGGATGGGGGGTGGGGTGGGGGGGAGGGAAAGGGGAGCGGAGGGGGGAGGAAAGGGGAGCGGAGGGGGGGAGGAAAGGGGAGCGGAGGGGGGGAGGAAAGGGGAGCGGAGGGGGGAGGAAAGGGGAGCGGAGGGGGGAGGAAAGGGGAGCGGAGGGGGGGGGGAAAGGGGAGCGGAGGGGGGGGGGAAAAGGGGAGCGGGGGGGGGGGGAAAAGGGGAGCGGGGGGGGGGGAAAGGGGAGCGGGGGGGGGGAAAGGGGAGCGGAGGGGGGGGAAAAAGGGGAGCGGAGGGGGGGGGAAAAGGGGAGCGGAGGGGGGGGGGGAAAGGGGAGCGGGGGGGGGGGGAAAAGGGGAGCGGGGGGGGGGGAAAGGGGAGCGGGGGGGGGAAAGGGGAGCGGAGGGGGGGGGAAAAAGGGGAGCGGAGGGGGGGGAAAAAGGGGAGCGGAGGGGGGGGGAAAAGGGAGCGGAGGGGGGGGAAAGGGGAGCGGAGGGGGGGGAAAGGGGAGCGGAGGGGGGGGGGGAAAGGGGAGCGGAGGGGGGGGGGAAAGGGGAGCGGAGGGGGGGGGAAAGGGGAGCGGAGGGGGGGGGGGAAAGGGGAGCGGAGGGGGGGGGGAAAGGGGAGCGGAGGGCGGGGGGGAAAGGGGAGCGGAGGGCGGGGGAAAAATGGGAGCGGAGGGCGGGGGAAAAATGGGAGCGGAGGGCGGGGGAAAAATGGGAGCGGAGGGCGGGGGGAAAAGGGGAGCGGAGGGCGGGGGGAAAAG